>NC_056744.1:1076132251-1076247543 GCF_019279795.1 Protopterus annectens | reverse complement strand
AATGGATTTCCCAACCACTACTTTAAATTTAGTGCACTGGAACAAGTAGCGAACCGTTCTTTGAATACAAGGAACTAGTGTGGCAACTGAGATGTGATGCCACACATCCACCTGCACTTAATGATATGGCCTCCATTTCTAGCTTACTAAAATTAAAGGCAGATTTTCATATTTTAAGACTTTCTCTAAGTGGTATTTAACAGGGTTTGTGTAAATGAACAGGTTGGCCAACTTGTATACTGCATTTTATTCATTTTATGTCACACAAACATTCCTGATTGTATTGAAGAAGGTACTGTTGTGGTGTTTTTTTATTTTATTTCACTTGAATGTAAATTTTTTAAGAAATGTATTATTCTTGGATCATGTGACTGACTTTTTGTATAAAAGTAAGTGATGTTATATGTTCAGGTAATCTGAAGACGTCAGATGGTTTTATGCCGATGAAAGTGTTCATTTTCATGTGTAGCCTAGTCCTGTGAGCTGGTCTTTGTGCTTTATTTAATAAATCTTTGTCTTGATGTTTTTTTGCTGGGATAAATTGCAGTGAATGTAGCTGTCAAGCTTTGAGTGCTGTGCAAAAAATATAAGTGAAGCGTGGTGCTATTAGACTTTGAAAATTAAAATAGATTTGGCCTGACCAAAGTCTTGACTGGCACTGTAGTGGCATATAGGTCATGTTTTTAGTCTGAACTGGATACTTTACAATATTTATTGAGGATAGTGGGAGTGTCCTTTTGTGCGTTCAAATGTATGATGCTCTGACTGGCTGTAAATACAGTATGTAAGCACAAGACAGCGATTGCTTGTCATAGAACTAAAACCTGGTTCCACCTGAAGTGTATAACAAACATGATGATGTAGCTGAATGAGATGTTCTTCATCTCACATTGCTGCAGTCCTAACACTTGGGTAGTCCGCTGTCCCTCGGTCGGCCCGAATATCACAGTATAAGGCTGACGTCGGTCAAGGCGCATTTGACTGACATCAGAACGTCAGGGTACAAATGCGCATGACCGACGTCATATCCTCAGTCTTTTTTGCCGCATGGTCCGATGCAGAAGCAGTGTTGCAAGTGCCGTTCGGCGTTCTGAAAGTTTTCGAATTCGGAGTTTCAGACCGGAGTCAGAGTTGGTTAAGTACCCCGTTGGGGAATATTTTGTTTTTTTCTTGCCTCAGTGGTTTACCGGATGTCAGAAAAAGTGAATAACTGTATTTCTTGTGGGAAACAGATACCGCATAGGGATTACCATAATTTGTGTATACCTTGTTTGGGGCCTGAGCACGACGTTGTTGGTTGTCGCTTTTGTGCTAGGTTCAATAAACACACTATAAAGCGTAGGTTGGATTGTGCCAGGTTGGTCTTTGGGAAGCGGTGCAATTACAATATGCCGTCGGATGCTCCGACGCCGGCTTCCTCAAAGAAGCGCAAGGACAAGGCAGTTAAACCTAGGTTAGAGGAGTCGTCCGAACCGGACGCCGGTTCTTTAGAGGCGTCGGTGGAACCGGTGGTTCCGACAGAGGCCTCTCTGGAGTCCCAGGGAGAACCTTTGATTTTACAGGATGTGGCCTCCCAGGAGGCAGGTCAGGCTGCAGGGGCTTCTCAGATAACTGTACTCCCCTCCCTTCCTAAGGGGTCTAGGCCCTCTCTTTCTGCTTCCAAGGCTTCTCCTAGAGGCAGGTCTAGTTTAGCTTCTGTGGGTGTCACTCCTAGTTCTTCAGGTTCTGTGCCCAAGAAGCACATGCTTAAAATGGCAGAAGATTTAATTTCTTTAATTAGAGGCCCCCTCCTGATAAGAGGCCTAGGATGGAACCAGTGTTGGGGGATTATGAGCAGGCTTCGGATGTGTCTGAGTCTTCGGCTGAAGACTTGCAGGAGTATTCTCATTATTCTGATTCTGATGTGGATGATTCTACTCCTTCTGCTTCTCCTCCTGCGGATTTTTCTTTTTCAGAGACCCTTCACTCCATGAGAGAGCATTTTAAATGGGAAGGTCAGGACTTCTCTGATTCCAGGAAAAGGCTTCTGGAATTTTTGTTTTTACCCCAGCATAGGCCTTTGGCTATACCTCCTGTTCTGAATGTGGTGGAAGATGTGTTTGCAGAGGCTTCTCGTAATCCTGATTCTTTGCCTCCTGCTCCTGTTAAACCAGATAGGTATTACAGGGTGCCTGAAGCTCATAAGTATCTTTTTAAGAGTCCTAGGGCAGACCCAGAAACTGTTAGCCAGGGGCCTAAGGGTGTTAAGGCTTCTGTTGTTAAGAATCCGGTTCCTGCAGATAAAGAGGCCAGGGCCTTGGATAGATGGGGAAAGAAAGTTTATACTTCTTCCACTCTTGCCATGAGAGCTTTGAATTGCCAGTTTCACATGTTGAAATATCAAAATTATCTTCTTTCGCAGTTGAAATCTAAGGTTGATGCTCTGGCGGAAGGTATTGATTGTAAAGAGTTGCAAGATTTAGTGCATGTTTCTGAACAGGTGGGTAAGCATTCTTTGCAATGTGGTTTTGATGCTGTTCAAGCCTCGTCTAGGGTGGCTGCCACGGGGTCAGTTCTTCGCAGGCATGCCTGTCTGAGGGATCAAAATTTATCTGACCATGTTAAAACTAGGATTTTGGATGCCCCTTTGCAATCTGATGTCTTGTTTGGTTCTCCTGTTGAGGCAGTTTTAAAGAAAATGGAGGACAAGGCTAAGTCTATGCAGACTGTTAAAGATTTTTTGCAGGTTCAGCCTCCAAAGTTTAGTAGAAATTGGCCTACTAAGGGGTGGACGTATCCTTCTTATGATTCCCAGTCTAGGGGTAGATCTAGACGTGGCAGGGGCAGAGGTCAGGGCTCTTTCAGGCCTAGAGCAGGGAGTTCTCCTGCACAGTCTTCGGGTGAGGGCAGGGGTCAGTCCTTTCGTAAGCAGACCCAATGACCTACCTTTTCAGCTGCCAGAACCTTCTCGCCTGGCAGCACCTTTGGGAGGAAGGTTGGCACTTTTCAAAGGAAATTGGAGTTTGATTACCCAAGACAGATGGGTATTGGATATCATACATCACAGTTACAGGTTTTATTTCCATACCTTGCCTCCTTTCAAAGGCATGCCAGACATTCCTCCTCAACAAAGAATAGAGGCTCACAAGCAAATTTCTCTGTTACTCCAAATAGGGGCCATACAGCCGGTTCCTATGCCAGAAAGGGGCCTAGGATTTTATTCTCGCCTGTTCCTTGTACCAAAAAAGGGGAACACGTGGAGACCAATTTTGGATTTATCTATCCTCAACACTTATCTGGACATTCCCAAGTTCAAGATGTTGACGTTACAACAGCTTTTACCTCTGCTGGGCAAGGATCACTGGATGGTAACTTTGATCTCAAGGAGGCTTACCTTCATGTTCCTATCAGGCTAAGTTGCAGGAAGTATCTGCGTTTTCGGACTGGGACTTCTCACTATCAGTTCTCTGCATTGCCCTTTGGCTTATCTACTGCGCCCAGAGTATTTACGAAAGTTCTGGCTCCAGTGATAGCTTTCTTCAGGCTGAAAGGAATACAAATCTATCCTTATTTGGATGATTGCCTGATTCTGGCTCAAGGAAGAGAAGAGCTTCTTCGTCATTTGGAGTATGTAATAGCAGTGCTAAGATGCCTGGGGTATTCTGTGAACGAAATAAAGTCCAGTCTAGTACCCTCTCAAGACATGTGCTTTCTGGGTGTGAGACTGAATACAGCATCCCAGATGGCTTTTCTAACCCCGGACAAACAAAAGAATCTTTCCGTTTACTTCCATCATCTATCTCTTCAGTCCGGGCTGACTGCAAGGACAGTCCTTTAAGCCTTAGGGTTCATGGCATCTTGTATTCTGGTGCTTCCCAATGCCAAACTGCATATGAGGAAGTTGCAATGGTATCTCAAAAATGTATGGACACAGCACTGCCAGGATCTGGACACTGTCATTCCAATAATACCTTGCATTCAAAAGGAATTTTTGTGGTGGGCTCAGGAATGTCACCTAAACAAGGGACTCTCTGTGACCCGGCCAGAGGCGAGTCAAATTTTAATGACAGATGCCTCGGACAAAGCATGGGGAGCTCATCTAAACGGCAAGTGGATACAAGACAAGTGGCCTGTCAGACTACAGCATCTACATATCAACTTGAAGGAGATGTTAGCAGTCCAGTTTGCATTAATAGCTTTCAAGGATTTACTTCTTCCAGGGCAGGTGTTGATTCTAACAGACAGAACAACTGTCATGTGGTACATCAACAAGCAAGGGGGAACACATTCTTATCCTCTATGCAGGCAAGCAATGATTTTGTGGGAGACTGCTCTCAGTTTACAACTAAGTCTTCAGGCAAGGTTTCTGCCGGGAGCACAGAACTCCTTAGCAGATGTGTTAAGCAGACAAATCATGGATCCCCACGAGTGGAAACTGGATCTTCATGTATTTCAGAAATTGACAGTGTCCTGGGGAACTCCAGACATAGATCTGTTCGCTTCTCCACTAAACCACCAGCTGCCAAAGTTTTGCACAAAGAGGTTTCATCCCACAGCTTGGAAAGTGGATGCTCTTTCTTTCAGTTGGAAAAATCTTCATGTGTATGCCTTTCCACCTCTGCCTCTCCTCCCAAAGGTACTTCTGAAGGTCAGACAGGACAAGCCAAGGATGATTTTGATAGCTCCAGATTGGCCTCGACAGCACTGGTACCCATTACTGAGAAGTCTAGTACGGAAGCCTCCATGGCCTTTGCCTTTGATTCCACATCTGTTGTCCCAGGAGGACAGTCATTTGCTCAATGTCAAACTTCACTCTCTTCACCTAACAGCATGGCATATTCTGTTTTAAACCATAGAGGGTCTCAACTTCCACAACAAGTGTTGAATGTGATTTTGGAAGCTAGAAGGCCTAGTACAAGGTAAGTGTACGCAGATAAATGGAAGAGATTTTTGTTTTGGAGTGCAGCTAAGGATTTGGATGTTTCTGAGCCTGATTTAAGTGTGGCTCTTCAATATCTTACTGAGTTGTTAGACAAAGGTTTGTCCTTCTCTTCTATTAAGATTCATGCTGCAGCGATTTCAGCTCACTACGACTGTGACCCACCATTGTTTTCTCATCCTTTGTTCAAGCAATTTCTTAGAGGGGCAAAGAATATAAGACCCCACGAAGAGCTCCTACTCCTGCTTGGGATCTCAATTTTGTGTTGGAGAAACTCACTCTACAACCTTTTGAGCCTGCAGCTACTGCTGAGTTGAAATATTTGTCATGGAAGACTGCTTTTTGTTGGCCATTACCTCTGCAATAAGGGTTTCTGAATTGCAGGCCCTTATGGCAGTTGAGCCTTTCTTAATTTTCCATAAGGATAGGGTATCTTTACGTGTACTAATCCTTCCTTTATGCCTAAAGTGGTTTCTAGTGTGGCTTTAAACCAAACTATTCATTTGCCTACTTTTTATGCAAATCCCCAAAATAAAGGGGAAAAGATTTTGCACACTTTAGATGTACACAGGCAGTTGCGATATTATTTGGACAGAACTAAAGGGTTCAGACAATCTCAGCAGCTATTAGTTTCTTTTGCTTTGTGCTCTCTGGGCAAGCCGTGTCAAAACAAACTATTTCTAAGTGGATTGGATTTTGCATTGCCTTCTGTTATTCCCATCATGGCAAAGAGATTCCAGCTGGGATTAGGCCTCATTCCACTAGGGCTACTGCCACTTCAACAGCTTTTTTGAGGGGGGTGGCAACTAAGGATATTCTGGAGGCAGCCACTTGGAGTTCAGTGCATACCTTCTCTAGGCATTACCACCTTCCACTATACTCTAAATCCAGGGCTGGTTTTGCCACTGCTGTGTTGCAGGGCATTTTAGCAGGTCCTGCTTCATTATAGTTTAGCCATCCTCCCTTACCTCTGCTTTGGGATTCTACCCAAGTGTTAGGACTGCAGCAATGTGAGATGAAGAACATAGTACAGTTTTGTACCTACCATAAATGTAGATGTTCGAAGATCCACATTGCTGCAGTCCAATTTACCCTCCCTCCTTCCCCTCTGTTGTTTGAGGTGGTTGTGTGGGTTGGGTGTTCCATCTGAGGTATATGGTGTATATATTGTACATATTTTTGGTGTTAGGCTGGTTGGTGGTTTAGTTGTTGTCTATGGGTTTGACCTTTCTTTTTAGGGTCTTCTGACATCTGGGGCAAGAAAAGACTGAGGATATGACGTCGGTCATGCGCATTTGTACCCTGACGTTCTGATGTCAGTCAAATGCGCCTTGACCGACGTCAGCCTTATACTCTGATATTCGGGCCGACCGAGGGACAGCGGACTACCCAAGTGTTAGGACTGCAGCAATGTGGATCTTCGAACATCTACATTTATGGTAGGTACAAAACTGTACTTTCTGATTATGGAGTAAAACTAGCTTGCTATGAAATGTTTAATAACTCTAAAAGATTAATCGGCACTTCTGATCTGTATATGTCGGACAATATTTTGTTGAACTAAATAAGTAAATACAAATCTGTGTAATACGATTGCTGGTAAATAGAATGCATAAGT
The DNA here is from genome assembly GCF_019279795.1 of Protopterus annectens. Lineage (NCBI taxonomy): Eukaryota > Metazoa > Chordata > Ceratodontiformes > Protopteridae > Protopterus > Protopterus annectens. Next base: position 1,076,241,007 of record NC_056744.1, on the reverse strand, counting down.
TCATAAGCAGTTATTAAGCTTGCAGTCTGGGAGACCTTTGAGGAGCCTAGCTTAATTTCTCAATTGCACAGTCTGTAGGAGGCAGGATGAAACTGAGGAACTCTAATCTTAGACTACAAAAATAGCTTGTCAACAGTCTATAGTGTTAAGTCTGCTGTATTAACTACTAGATCATTTTAGTATTTAAGATGCCTACATGCGTACCTGTAGCTGAAAACTGTATAAAATGAACCTGATCATAAAAGTGGCAAATAAGTGTCGCTGCATTTCTTGATTGCTGATTTTGGTGCTGTATCTTGGTAATCTCATGGCTCAACACCATGAGCAACCTGTCTTTATTCTTCCTTTTTAAAGTTCACATTTAGTATGGTTAGAGAGTTGCACAATTTTTTTCATCTCTGCCCCTTTTCCCTTGCTGCCCATTCTGTGAATTCTTATTCTTAGTTTAATCATATTCTGTAGGATATTATGGAATTTGCTACACTTAAATAGCTCACCTTTGAAGAAGGGAAGTTGCCTGCTGAAGTACTGTTGCGTAATACCTACTTGCCTGTAATGGTAGATGTTTGAATTCCTCACTGCCTCCTTGGCATTTTGGATTATCTGCTAAGATGACCAGTAGTACTAGCCAGCTTGATTAGCTGAGCATATTTTGAGATTGAACAGTTCATCTGCCAGAGAAGTGAGCGATTAGGTAATTTTGCTTCCATAAAGAGGGCAAGGAAAGTATCTGGAGTCAGAATCATCTGGCAAGAGTAAATTGCCAGCTAATCGAAGTACTCTATCTATATATCTCTATATCTATATATTTAATGTATGTAGTGTGTGTGTGTGTGTGTGTGCGTGTGTGTGTATATGTAATATATATATATATATATATATATATATATATATATATATATATATATATATATATATAATGTACACACACACACAGTGCAATGAAAAAGTATTTGCCCCCTTCTGATTTCTTATTTCTTTGCATGTTTGTCGCACTTAAATGTCTCAGATCTTCAAAAAATGTTAAATATTAGACAAAGATAACCCAAGTAAACACACAATGCAGTCTGTGATTAATTTTATTTAGTAAGGAAAAAAACTATCCAAACCTACATAGCCCTATGTGAAAAAATAATTGCCCCCTAAACCTAATAACTAGTTGTGCCACCCTTGGCAGCAACAAGTGCAATTAAGCGTTTGCGATAACTGGCAATGAGTCTTTCACATCGCTGTTGAGGAATTTTGGCCAACTTTTCCTTGCAGAATTGTTTTAATTCAGCCATATTGGAGGGTTTCAAAGCATGAACTGCCTTTTTAAGGTCATGCCACAGCTCTCAATTGGATTCAAGTCCTGATTTTGACTAGGCCATTCCAAAACCTTCATTTTGTTTTTTTAAGCCATTCAGAGGTGGACTTGCAGGTGTGTTTTGGATCATTGTCTTGCTGCAGAACCCAAGTGTGCTTCAGCTTGAGGTCACGAACTGATGGCTGGACATTCTCCTTCAGGATTATTTGGTAGAGGGCAGAATTCATGGTTTCAATCACAGCAAGTTGTCCAGGTCCAGAAGCAGCAAAGCAGCCCCAGACCATCACACTACCACAAACATGTTTGACTGTTGGCATGATGTTTTTTCTGAAATGCTGTTACTTTTATGCCAGATGTAACGGGAAACGCACCTCCCAAAAAGTTTAACTTTTGTTTAGTCAGTCCACAGAATATTTTCCCAAAAGTTTTTGGGATCATCAAGATGTTTTTGGCAAACGTGAGACGAGCCTTTATGCTCTTTTGGTCAGCAGTGATTTTTGCTCAGTCTCTCTCCTTCTTTTTTTTTTTTTTTTTTTGTGGTTGAGTCATGAACACTGACCTTAACTAAAGTAAGTGAGGCCTGTAGTTCTTTAGATGTTGTTCTGGGTTCTTTTGTGACCTCTTGGATGAGTAGTCACTGCGCTCTTGGGGAAATTTTTGTAGGCTGGCCACTCCTGGAAAGGTTCACCATTGTTCCATGTTTTCTCCATTTGTGGAAAATAGCTCTCACCATGGTTCGATGGAGTCCCAACGCTTTAGAAATGGCTTTGTAACCTTTTCCAAACTGATAGATGTCAATTACTTTGTTTCTCATCTGTTATGGGATTTCTTTAGATCGCAGTATGATGTCTTCATTTTTGGGATCTTTTGGCCTATTTCACTTTGTCTGACCGGTTCTATTTAATTAAGTGAGCTCTTGATTCAACAGGTCTGGCAGTAATCTGGCCTGGGTGTGGCTAGTGAAATTGAACTGTGCTTTCACAAAAATGTGATTAACCACGGTTACTTCATGATTTAATGGGGAGGGGGCAATTTCTTTTTCATATAGGACCATGTAGGTTTGAATAGTTTTATTTTCCATAATAAATAAAATCATCACTTAACCCAAGTAACACGAAATGCATTTTTTTATTTTTGTCCAATATTTAAATTTGTTTGATCTGAAACTTTTAAGTGTGACAAACATGCAAAGAAATCAGGAAGGGAAGGGGACAAATACATTTTCATTGCACTGTGTGTGTTTGTCTACACACCCCTGTTAAAATGCCAGTTTTTTGTGCTATAAAAAGAGACCACCCCAATAAATCATTTAAAAACTTTTCCACCAAAACAAATCTGTTGGGGGGGGGGGGAGATATATAAAAAAAATGTACAATAAGCTGGTTGTGTAAGTGTGCACACCCTTAAACTAATACTTTCTTGAAGCACCTTTTGATTTAATTACAGCATTCGGTCTTCTTGGGTACACACCTGACATCGATTTAAAGAGACTCTGATTAACCCCAAATAATGTTCAGCTGTCCTGGTAGGATTTTTCTGACATTTGCTTAGTTGCCTGCTACAGCAAAAGGTATGGTTCGCAGAGAGCTTACCCTTCAACAATGAGATCCCTTTGATGTTTTGTATCAGTCAGGAGAAGGGTACAAAAAAATGTCCACAGCATTTGATATACCATGGAACACAGTGAAGGCAGTCATGAAAAAGTGGAGAAAATATGGGACAACCATGACGTTGCAAAGAGCCGCATGTCCCTCCAAAATTTATGGAAAGATGAGATGAAAACTGGTCAGGGAGGCTGTCAAGAGACCTACAGCAACACTGAAGGAGCTGCAGGCATTTCTGGCAAGTACTGGTTGTGTACTACATGTGACAATCTCCTGTATTCTCCATATATCCGGACTATGGGGTAGGGTTGCAAGATGAAGCCTTTTCTTACACAGAAAAGCATCCAGGCCTGGCTAAAATTTGCAAAACAATATATCAACTTCCAAAAGCAGCATGTGGGAAAATGTGTTATGGTCTGAGACCAAGGTTGAACATTTTGGCCACAATGTTCTGTCCAGGTAGTACCCGAGCTGCCTGTGCCCATCCGTGTATTGTCTAGTCTTTACTCCCCTTGCATTTTTTTAGATCGGGATAGAACACTGAGACGATAGCTTGCTTCGAGGTGAATTCAGAAATAACTTCGGGCAGGAATGTTGAATTAGTGCATAACACAACTCTTGTCGTTGTGAAGAATCGGATAGGGTTGTCCCAACAAGAAAGCTTGCAGCTTGGAGACCCACTTTGTCAGAGCAATGAGTAGAATAGTCTTTTTCAAATACTGATAATTAAATCAGCCTGAAAAGCAAGTTCAGAAGACTGGAAGGTCAGTTTTCTTTTCTCAACACCAAAGTTGAGATCCTCATTTCTAAGTAGCTCATGCAAATATTTCAAAACCAGAGGGGTTGAAATCCTTTCAGGATCCCTGTCATTTGCTAGGCTCCACCTAGAAAATCTTTTCTACTTGTAAACACATTTTTCTAGTTGTGGGTTTTCTTGTCTTAAATATATGCTTCGCATCCTCCTGGAACAAGTGCTTAAAAGATATAAAAATAGAATCTTCCAGGCTGTTAGTTGCAAGTGCTCCGAGTTTGGTTATACCATTTTTCCATGATGCTCCGAGTTTGGCTATACCATTTTTCCATGATGCTGTGTGGGCAAGCTTGTCGTGATTGGCCTTGGCCAGTTTTATTGAAATGGAAAACCAACTGTGCCGGAAGGGGGTTACCACCATGATCTTTGGGAATTATTTTTGAATTTGTGGCAGTACCTTTGGAATCAATGACATGGGGTGCAAATGCATACAGGAGCATTGTGGACCATGGGAATGATGCAGTCATGGTTGGAAGACAAGACAGCTGCTCTAAGGATGTCTTGAACAGATTTTTTTTTCAGTTGTCTGTTTTGAAAGGAGGCTAATGGATCTACTTAAGGTGCCCCCCCCCCCACCACATCCAAGAGATTCCTCTCTTGAGGGTCTACACAGGATCTGCTTAGTGAGTCTGTCTGTTATTGTGTTTTGCCTGATGGAATCTATGAGGCCTGAAGAGCCAGAGGAGGCTGTCGAGCAAGTAAGCAGGCCAGCATTGCTTACTGGCCAAGAGACTATTACCTTGTACCACATTACAGTATTGTGTGTGACCAAAAGAAGAGGACCCGGAGTCCATAAGTGGTGGTGAACTTTAAGGCTTGAATTGTTAAAATTTCTTTTACACTATGTGCTTTGGTGTCATGAGGGCCTCACAAGCCTTGCACCTGAGCTCCCATGGGCAGTGTTCCCCATGCAAAATCTGAAGAGCCTGTCTGGACAGACTGGACTGGGTTTGAAGAGAGAAAGTGAGTTTTTGATTTGGAGATGGTTGATCCCTATGACTGCAGTTCCTCTTTAACAAATCCCAGCACTGATGGCCTAGAATTTTGAGGAACGTCTTGTTGAGGCCTTATCTAAGATAGAGAAATTCAAAAAATACCTTTATTATATTCAACTTTGTTTTCTGGCAGGCTGTCCATCCTTTTTACTTTGGTCTAGCAAATGCCTCCGGAAAAGATTTGGTTGAGAGAGGGTATGAGGAAGGACCTTTGAAGATTCAGGTTGAAGCCCAGGTGGGAAGGGAGGGATGTGACTTTGTCTGGACTCCAAGCACCTAGATATAGAACTTGCACCAGTCAGCAAGTTGTCTAAATAATGAAAATGTGGATGCCTAGGGTTCTGCAGTAGGAAACCACTGGGGCCAGATGGCAGTATGTAACCCAAAGAGTAATGCAGAAAACTGATAATGTAAGCCAGATGCAACAAATCTCAAACATTTCTGAAATTGAGGAGTAATAAAATAATATGATAAATGGATTTTAAGCATTGTTGAGGTAGTCACCAGGAACAGTGGTCTGGAAACTATGCAAGGACTCACTATAAGGTAAGAGTTTTGAATTTTGTAACTTTTACAAAAGTGTTTAGAAAGGACAACTTTGATACGAAAAAGATTTTGGAGTAAAATCCTTTGCTTTGAGTATTGCAGGCACTGGTTCTATGATCCCTCCTTCTACCATGTAATGCAGCACTAGAGGAAACCGCTTTGTCTGATCTGGTGGGTGTGTCGGAATCCCTCTGTAAGACTAAGAATTTTTCTGTCCAGTGGTAAATGTATCCTGTCAGAACTTATTTGTCCGAAACTGTTTGCAGTCAGGCTGCAAGGTTGAGAGAGAGCCTGGGGGAAGAAGGAAGAGAAGGAATGGCAGGAAGTGGGTAAGGGTGCTCTGACTTGGATAGTTGTTCCTTTTGTGGGGGGCGGGGTGATTCTTTTTCAGAAGGGAACCCTTCTTTGGTTTTCAAGAATTATCTTCCTGCTGGTCCATTTTGGATCCCTGATTTTTGATTGGGTAGGATTTTTGTTCCTTCTGCCCCTTTGAAGAAAGATTCCTTAACTGAGGAACTTTGCTATACAAACTATCTTGGATCCAACAAACACTAATTTGCCTCTTATCCCAATGGGCCTCTGTTACACAGATTCTCAAAACATGCATTCAGGACTTAAAGGTGTATTTAAAATTTTGTTTAAATCATCAGAGATTTGATTATGTAACAAAGCATACCATCTTAATGCAGTCTCGAGAAATGCTGCTTTTGTTGCATCTGCACATTCAAACCCACCTCTCAAAGCATGTTTTGAAATTAGAAGCTATTTCATTCATACAAGAATTTTGCTGTGCAGTTAAGGATGCAGCAAAATCATCCAAGTTGTACACACACTGTAAAATTTCTACATATAGCCTAGATAATTTTAACATTCTAAAGGCTAGTTCACTAGAGGCATCCTGTTGCCCTGAAGATCTGGCCATTTTCCCCCTTTATCAGGGCTGTTTAATTAGATGAAGCCAAGGACTTTTTATCTGAGCGGGCAGCTAGAGAGACTGCAGCTGTGTCAGCAGTCAGATGAGGAAAGAGACCTGTCCCATCTGAGATGGCGCTATATTTTCTTTCTCAACTGCTGCCAAGGAACAACATACCTACATCTAGTAGTCCTCTGAGGAAAAGTGAGCACTTGAGCTCAGGTTCACCTTTTGAAGAATCATAATGACTGGACTTGGTGTCAACTAGTAAATCGCCTTTGTCCTCATCGGATTCCTCCTCGTTCCCTGAAGCAACAAAAAAAGTAACTAGCCAAAATGGTACTAGATGTATGGGAACACATCAAATTACTTGAATGCAGAACACTCTTGGCCAAGGAAGCCACATCAGTCTTATAAGCAGCTATACTCTGTCAGCTGTATGATGACTCTTCTGCTTCTTTTTCTTGTGAACTTCACTAATATACTTGATCCTCAAATGTTTTGTCTGGCAGATCTTTTACCTTGGATTACTTGCCTACCTAAAGGGTTTGGTTTTGCTGTACCTGTGCCAGGTACTGGAAAAGTTCTGGAAGATGTTGAAGCTCCATTGTATAGTGCCCTGCATACCTATATTAGAGGGAGACTGGGCAAAAGTAAGTGGTCTGGGGCCAAGGAGTGGCATGACAGAATCTCTAACCTTAGTCATATTTTTATTTTGTTGTGTGTTTTTTGAGGTGCAACCTGATTTGATTTGAATTGGGTAGTTGGGATCCAACAAATCATGGGAGAGACCCAGCCAGAATAATAAAATGATATATTACTAGAAGCATTAACTGATTTATTATCCAGTACAAAGTGTATCCCCACACTAGTAAATACTGCCAAACTGTCCTATCGCCACAAAAAAGTTTGAAGTGTGTCCAGGATTCTTCTCAACTGGAAGAAGTTGAATTTCCTGTGCACAAAGTCTGAGTGCCAAAGCAACCAGTGTTTAAAAAATAGCACCACACACTTAAACCACATTAAACTACTACTACTTTTGGCTTTTCCTGGTTAGGGGTTGCCACAGCGGATCACATGTCCGCTCACGATTGGCAGTGGAGTTTTACAGTGTCGAGTTGCCAGCCCGGTGCCCAACCTCCCACGGAAGCCTCACACACATGCACTAATGCCGCATGTGCTCCCATCTATGCTAATTTGGTAATGCTCCATTGGGAGGACACTACTTTTTTCCAGTGATGTTTTCAAGTACGTGAAATATTACTCCAGATTTCTGGCCGACATTTACATAATATGGGGTGCTGAATTTAGTATTATGGAATCTTTCATTGATTTTTTTGAATATGAGCAGTGAATATTTAAAATTTACATATTCCTACAATAACACAGGATTACCTTACTTAGATACTTTTATTCAACATCAATTTAATACATTCACTTCTTCTATACACAGAAAAGAAACTTTTTCTAACAACTATTTACATTACAGTAGTTGTCATGCAGCGAAACTGAAAAACAATATATTTAAAGGTCAGTGTGTTCGAGCCTCACTTATGACATCTGACAATGATTCATTACATTCTGAATTAAATTTTATAAAGGAGTTATTTACACAAAGAGGCTACCCTATTGTTATGATGGATTCTACTATCCAATATATATTACAACATAGGAACACTAGATATTCACCTTTATTAGGGAGCAACCACAAACTTATACTTAGAGAGACTTGCACACCTTGTGATTGTGACAACAATGAGTTAGATAATAGTTTTGATTCCTTTCATGGGTCTTACATTTTACAGTTTAATTTTAGCTGCCAGTTATATTAAAAAGATTTTAAACCATTTTTGGTATATTATTTCCAAAGATTCCCAACTATGTAAAGTACTGGGAGCTAAACCACAGTTTACATACAAAATGGGAACTAACATCAAACAGCTAGTGGAATGTAGAACTATTGGAAAGAAAAATAAAAAGTTGATTATAGGTACGAATCCTAAATGTGGTACCTGTAATCAATGTAAATATATGTCCGAAGAGAACATTATTTATTTGGCTAACGGACACAAAAGTTGTGTAAAAAGAAGGGCGGCTAATGGACACAAAAGTTGTGTAAAAAGAAGGGCAGGAAACTGCAATAGTAAGATGGTAATTTATTTAAGTATTTGCCAACTATGTTCAAGCTTTTATGTAGGTAAAACGGAAAGAAATCTAAAGAAAAGGATCTACGACCATGTATACAGTATAACAACCAAGGACAACAACAATGCACTTTATAGACATATAGATAGGGAAGGGGATGACCATCATTTTAAATTTATCGTATTAGAAGTAATTAAATTTGATCCCAAAGGTGGGGATTTCAGAAGTTTGCTCCGCTACAAAGAAATTTGGTGGCAAATATATCTAGATGCCACTACACCACCTGGTAACGATTTTATATCCATTAAACCATTATTATTTCATTAAATCATTTACTTGTCATATATTAATATATCAGTTTATTATACTACTAATGTATTATATTCATTCTTATTTATTACGTTTTATTATAAGGTACAGTGATTATTATGCATGTGAGAATTGCATTCATATTTATTTTTATGTAATTGTCATTTTCCTATGAAATGTTTGAAATACATATGAATCACATATGTATTTATTCAATTATTCATACAACATCATACGAGATATAACATTTTTGCATTACAGCAGCATATATATGTACATTTTTATATAGATAGTGGGTAATTTATAAAGTTTACATTTTTTATATTTTAATATAGTGTATATATATTTACTGTACATATTTATTATATGTTATACATGTTTTATTCATTTAGTTATGCATTTGTCTACTTTGATGTCATTTTCATTATCTGTAACGTTAGTGAAATTGTGATACAAACTATATTTAGTTGTCCAGCAATTGTAATGGTTATTAATACTTCTGTGTCTTTAAATTCTGTAAGGTTTTTGGCGCCAAAAAAGTTTTAAATTGCTTGCTTTGAACCAATGTTTCAGTTCTGATGAAGCCCGGGTATGCTGGGTGAAAGCGCTTAACTGACTTTCGTTTGTATATTTATAGCACTCGCTGCTCTTAGTTTCAAATAATTTTAATAAATTGAAGATTTATTTTATCGCTTTGTCCTTGCCAGCTGTTTTGTTCCAACATGGATTGACGGCACTTATTGGTGTACTCGTTTTTTCATTCTTAGTCACCGACTTGGTTTTTCAGTTAAAGTTCTGGAAGATGTCGAAGCTCCATTGTATAGTGCCCTGCATACCTATATTAGAGGGAGACTGGGCAAAAGTAAGTAAGTGGTCTGGGGCCAAGGAGTGGCATGACAAAATCTCTAACCTTAGTCAGTCATATTTTTATTTTGTTGTGTGTTTTTTGAGGTGCAACCTGATTTGATTTGAATTGGGTAGTTAGGATCCAACAAATCATGGGAGAGAGACCCAGCCAGAATAATAAAATGATATATTACTAGAAGCATTAACTGATTTATTATCCAGTACAAAGTGTATCCCCACACTAGTAAATACTGCCAAACTGTCCTATCACCACAAAAAAGTTTGAAGTGTGTCCAGGATTCTTCTCAACTGGAAGAAGTTGAATTTTCTGTGCAAAAAGTCTGAGTGCCAAAGCAACCAGTGTTTAAAAAATAGCACCACACACTTAAACCACATTAAACTACTACTTCTTTTGGCTTTTCCTGGTTAGGGGTTGCCACAGTGGATCACATGCCCGCTCACGATTGGCAGTGGTGTTTTACAGTATCGAGTTGCCAGCCGGTGCCCAACCTTCCACGGAAGACTCGCACGCATGCACTAATGCCTAGGGCCAATTATCCAATCCACCTACAGCATGTCTTTTTGGGATATGGGAGGAAACTGGAGCACCCGGAGGAAACCCACGTGGACATGCAGACTCTGCACAGAAGTCACCCCAGCCCAGGATATTTAATAACAAACATTATTTTATAGCAGTTTAATTTCAACTATATTTGTTATTGGTCCAGTATCTCCTCCTTGTTTACCTATCCTAAAACATTGTCTCTCTCTCTCTCTCTCTCTCTCTCTCCACTTATCCTCCACTTCACCTTTTCTTACCTTCTGTCAAGTTTTTTCCGGATAGGTTTCATAGCTCTTTAGATGCTGCTGCTATTAATGGTACTGTACAGTTTAAATGTTGTATATTTGGTGATTACTTGTATACCTTTTGTTTATTGTTCTGGAATTTTTTCTGGAGCTCTTCTCTCCATGCCTTCAATGGAAAAAGTTAGCTTTCTGCCCAGTTGGGCTATCCTGTTAAAGAAATGCACTAAATTAAATATATTTTCTTGTTTGAGAAAATCTGCACGGTAATTTGGTATAAAAATTGTGAAGCCACACAGAGCAGTGCCATGCATATAGCAAATGTATAAATGCTGAAAAATGTTCTGCAATATTTTTGTCAAAAGATGAAAATAAATGGGTAATGTAAAGACAGGCACAATTAATTTGCTGTTCTGGCTGCACAAAGACCTCCCTTAGTGTCTAACACATACATACTGCACTTCTGAGAGACATGTTGACTGTTTCCTCAGAAACAATGAAAATAAGCAAAGATGGAAGTGGAATAAATACTGTTACAAGCAGAAATTCCCAAAGGAATTACTGTACACACTGATAGAATAACATTTATAATATTTTTGAATAAACACGAGAAGAGAGAATAAATCTAATAATAAAATGAAAGGGGTCCCCAGATGGGGCTTATGTGAGCAGTAAGACAGAAAAATCTGCACTGGATCCTCTGGGGGCCTTCTTTGGATAAGAATGGGGCTTTCTTCTTTGGATAAGAATGAACACTCACTCGAGTCACTCCCTGTGACAGCTAAAGGCTTCCCTCAGGGTATGCTCGGCCAATCAACTGTCACAGGAAGAGAGAGGGAGGGGAGTCTGAGGTTTGAAAGCTGGCCAGCACTAGGTTACCTTGACAGATAATTGTCAACTACACAGTGTTGCAGTGGGAATGATGTACATAGACAGGCGATGCTTGTAGTGTTGCCTTCATCACTTGTAAAAGATTAGTATAAGTAATCCATATTAAGTTCACAACATTTGTAAATGTCTTGCTGTCAAAGCAACAAAATTGTTCAATTCGTGCCCTCTCTTAAACCTCTTTCCTCCTCTGTCATTTTTCTACATATATTTGTTCCCACCTAGCAGTGTAAATCTCTGCTCTAGATGATGTCATTGAAGTGATTTACTCCTACTCGAGATCCTAATTCGTATTTTTCCCCCATTCCAAGTATAGTTGGTTTAGATTTGGATTCCCATTTCCTAGTGATTGCTTTTATGTCAACTACCAGAATTAAACTTGGTAAGGCTTGACTGTGTATAGGCAATTTGGGTGCTATATCCCAGCTGAAAAAATAATTTCCTTAGTTGTACTAATTTGCTGTCCCAGTATTCCTGACAGATTACTCTGTAGGAAATGTTTAAAGTTTGTCAGATCATTACACTCTGAGAACATACACCTGATGTTCTTCATCTCACATTGCTGCAGTCCTTACATATGGGTAGTCCGCTGTCCTCGGTCGGCCCGAATACCAAAGTATTAGGCTGACGTCGGTCAAGGCACTCAAAACTGACATCAGGACGTCAGGGTACAAATGCGCATGACCGACGTCATATCCTCAGTCTTTTTTGCCGCATGGTCCAATGCAGAAGCAGCGTTGCAAGTGCCGTTCGGCGTTCTGAAATTTTTCGAGTTTGGAGTTTCAGATGAATCCAAGTTGGCTAAGTACCCCGTTGGGGAATATTTTGTTTTTTTCTTGCCTCAGTGTATTACTGGATGTCAGAAAAAGTGAATAATTGTATTTCTTGTGGGAAACAGATACCGCATAGGGATTATCACTCTTTGTGCATTCCTTGTTTGGGGCCTGAGCACGACGTAGTCGGGTGTCGCTTTTGTGCTAGGTTTAATAAACGCACTATTAAGCGAAGGTTAGATTGTGCTAGGCTGGTCTTCGGAAAGCGGTGCAATTATAATATGCCGTCGGATACTCCGACGCCCGCTTCCACGAAGAAGCGCAAAGACAAAGCGGTTAAACCCAGGCAAGATGAGTCGTCCGTTCCGGACGCCGGTTCTTTAGAGGCTTCAGTGGAACCGGTGGTTCCGATGGAGGCTTCTCTGGAGTCTCAGGGGGAGACTTTGGTTTTGCAGGATGTGGCCTCTCAAGAGGCAGGTCAGGCTGAAGGGAATTCTCAGGTTTCTGTACTCCCCTCCCTTCCCAGGGTGGTTAGGCCCTCTCCTTCTGTTTCCAAGGCTTCTTCCAGAGGCAGGCCAGTTTTAGCTTCTGTTGGTGTCAGTCCTAGTTCAGCAGGGTCTGCGCCTAAGAAGCATATGCTTAAAATGGCAGAAGATTTGATTACTCTGATTAGAGGTTCTTTACCCCCTCCTGAGAAGAGGCCTAGGGTGGAGCCAGAGTTGGAAAGTTTTGAGCAGGCTTCGGATGTTTCAGAGTCTTCGGCTGAAGACTTGCAGGAGTACTCTCCTTATTCTGATTCTGATGCAGAAGATTCCACTCCTTCTGCTTCTCCTCCAGAGGATTTTTCTTTTTCAGAGACACTTCATTCTATGAGGGAACATTTTAAGTGGGAAGGTCAGGACTTCTCTGATTCACGGAAAAGGCTTAGGGAATTTTTGTTTTTACCTCAACATAGGCCCTTAGCTATACCCCCTGTTCTGGATGTTGTGCAGGATGTATTTTCAGAGGCTTCACTTAATCCTGATTCTCTGCCTCCTGCGCCTGTTAAACCGGATAGGTATTGCAGGGTGCCTGAGGCTCATAAATATCTCTATAAGAGTCCTAGGGCGGACCCAGAAACTGTTAGTCAAGGACCTAAGGGGTCAAGGCCTCTGTTGTAAAGAATCCGGTTCCTCTAGATAGAGGCCAGAGCTTTGGATAGATGGGGAAAGAAGGTCTATACATCTTCTACCTTAGCTATGAGGGCTTTGAATTGCCAGTTTCATATGTTGAAATATCAAAATTTTCTCCTTTCGCAATTGAAATCTAAGGTGGATGCTCTGGCAGAAGGCATTGACTGTAAAGAATTACAAGATTTGGTGCATGTCTCTGAACAGGTGGGTAAGCATTCTTTGCAGTGTGGTTTTGATGCTGTGCAGGCCTCTTCTAGGGTGGCTGCCACTGGTTCAGTTCTTCGCAGGCACGCCTGGCTTAAGGATCAGAATTTATCTGACCATGTTAAGACAAGGATTTTGGATGCTCCTTTGCAGTCTGAAGTGTTGTTTGGTCCACCTGTGGAATCAGTCCTGAAGAAATTGGAAGACAAGGCTAAGTCTATGCAGACTGTTAAAGATTTTTGCAAGTTCAGCCCCAAAGTTTAGTAGAAATTGGCCTGCTAAGGGGTGGACGTATCCTTCCTCTGATTCTCAGTCTAGGGGTAGATCTAGGCGTGGTAGGGGCAGAGCTCAGAGTTCCTTCAGACCTAGAACATGGAGTTCACCTGCACAGTCTTCGAGTGAGGGCAGGGGCCAGTCCTTTCGTAAACAGGCCCAATGACCTACTTTTTCAGCTGCCAGATCCTTCTTGCCTGGCAGCACCTTTGGGGGGAAGGTTGGCACTCTTCAAGGAAAATTGGATTTTAATTACCCAAGACAAATGGGTATTGGATATCATACACCAAGGTTACAAGTTTTATTTCCATACCTTACCTCCTTTCAAAGGCATGCCAGACGTTCCTCCTCAACAAGGACTAGAGGCTCACAAACAGATTTCTCTACTACTACAAATAGGAGCTATACAACCGGTCCCTCTGCCAGAAGTGGGCCTAGGATTTTATTCTCGCCTGTTTCTAGTACCAAAGAAAGGGAACACGTGGAGACCAATTTTGGATTTATCTATCCTCAACACATATCTGGACATTCCCAAGTTCAAAATGTTGACGTTACAACAGCTTTTGCCTCTGCTGGGCAAAGATCATACTGGATGGTGACTCTGGATCTCAAGGAGGCTTACCTTCATATTCCTATCAGGCCCTGTTGCAGGAAGTATCTGTGTTTTCGGGCTGAGACTTTTCATTATCAGTTCTCTGCATTGCCCTTTGGCTTATCTACTGCGCCCAGAGTGTTCACAAAGGTTTTGGCTCCAGTGGTAGCTTTCTTCAGGCTAAGAGGAATACAAATCTATCCTTATTTGGACGACTGCCTGATTCTGGCTCAAGGAAAGGACGAACTTCTTCATCATTTACGGTACGTGATGGCAGTGTTAAGATGCCTAGGGTATTCTGTGAACGAAATAAAGTCCAGTCTAGTACCCTCTCAGGACATGTGCTTTCTGGGTGTGAGACTGAATACAGCATCCCAGATGGCCTTTTTGACCCCGGACAAACAAAAGAATCTTTCTCTTCCACCAATTGTCTCGTCAGTCCAGGCTGACTGCAAGGACAGTCCTTCAAGCCTTGGGGTTCATGGCATCTTGTATTCTGGTACTTCCCAATGCCAAACTGCATATGAGGAAGCTACAATGGTATCTCAAAAATGTATGGACGCAGCACTGCCAAGATTTGGACACTGTCATTCAGATAATACCTTGCATCCAAAAGGAATTTTTGTGGTGGGCTCAGGAATATCACCTAAACAAGGGACTCTCTGTGACCCGACCAGAGGTGAGTCGGATTCTAACGACAGATGCCTCAGACAAAGCTTGGGGAGCTCATCTGAATGGAAAATGGATACAAGACACGTGGCCTGCCAGACTTCGACATTTACATATCAACTTGAAGGAGATGTTAGCAGTCCAATTTGCATTGATAGCTTTCAAAGATTTGCTTCTTCCAGGGCAGGTGTTGATTCTAACAGACAACACAACTGTCATGTGGTACATCAACAAGCAAGGGGGGACACATTCTTATCCTCTATGCAGGCAAGCAATGATTTTGTGGGAGACTGCTCTCAGTTTACAGCTGAATCTTCAGGCAAGGTTTCTGCCAGGAGCACAGAACTCCTTAGCAGATGTGTTGAGCAGACAAATTATGGATCCCCACGAGTGGAAATTGGATCCTCATGTATTTCAAAAATTGACAGTGTTATGGGGAACTCCAGACATAGATCTGTTCGCTTCTCCTCTAAATTACCAGCTGCCAAAGTTTTGCACAAAAAGGTTTCATCCCACAGCTTGGAAAGTGGATGCTCTCTCATTCAATTGGAGCAATCTTCACGTGTATGCCTTTCCACCTCTGCCTCTCCTCCCAAAGGTACTCCTGAAGGTCAGACAGGACAAGCCCACCATGATTTTAATAGCTCCGGATTGGCCTCGACAGCACTGGTACCCATTACTGAGAACTCTGGTACGGGAGCCTCCATGGCCTTTGCCTTCGATTCCACACCTGCTGTCTCAGGAGAACAGTCATTTACTCAATGTCAAACTTCACTCTCTACATCTAACAGCCTGGCATATTCTGTTTTAAACCCTGGAGGGTCTCAACTTCCACAACAAGTTTTGAATGTTATTTTGGAGGCCAGAAGGCCTAGTACAAGGAAAGTTTACGCTGATAAATGGAGGAGATTTTTAATTTGGAGTACAGCAAAAGACTTTGATGTTTCTAAACCTAATTTAAGTGTTGCTCTTCAATACCTTACTGAGTTATTGGACAAAGGTTTGTCCTTCTCCTCTATTAAGGTTCATGCTGCAGCAATTTCTGCTCCCTATGACTGTGACCCACCATTATTTTCTCATCCTTTGTTTAAGCAATTCCTTAGAGGGGCAAAGAATATAAGACCCCCACGTAGAGCTCCTACTCCTGCTTGGGATCTCAATTTTGTGTTGGAGAAACTCACTCTACAACCTTTTGAGCCTGCAGCGACTGCCGAGTTGAAATATTTATCATGGAAGACTGCTTTTTTTGTTGGCCATTACCTCTGCGAGAAGGGTTTCTGAATTACAGGCCCTTATGGCGGTTGAGCCTTTCCTAATTTTTCACAAGGACAGGGTATCTTTGCGTACTAACCCTTCCTTTATGCCTAAGGTGGTTTCTAGTGTGGCTTTAAACCAAACTATTCATTTACCTACTTTTTATGCAAACCCCCAAAATAAAGGGGAAAAGATTTTGCACACTTTGGATATACACAGACAGTTGCGATATTATTTGAGCAGAACTAAAGGGTTCAGGCAGTCTCAGCAGTTGTTTGTTTCATTTGCTTTGGGTTCTCAGGGCAAACCTGTTTCAAAACAGACTATTTCTAAGTGGATTGGTTTTTGTATTGCTTTCTGTTATTCCCATCATGGTAAGGAGATTCCAGCTGGGATTAGGCCTCATTCCACTAGGGCTACTGCCACTTCTACAGCTTTTTTAAGGGGGGTGGCTACTAAAGATATTTTGGAGGCAGCTACTTGGAGTTCAGTGCATACTTTCTCTAAGCATTACCACCTTCCACTTTACTCTAAATCTAGGGCTGGTTTTGCCACTGCAATTTTACAGGGCATTTTGGCAGCTCCTAATGCTTTATAGTTTTGCCATCCTCCCTTACCTCTGCTTTGGGATTCTACCCATATGTAAGGACTGCAGCAATGTGAGATGAAGAACATAGTACAGTTTTGTACCTACCATAAATGTAGATGTTCGAAGATCCACATTGCTGCAGTCCAATTTACCCTCCCTCCTTCCCCTCTGTAGTTAGAGGTGGTTGTGTGGTTTGGGTTGTGTATATTGTAAATATTGTAAATATGATTAGTGCAGGGGTGGTTGGTTGTTTTTTGCTGTTTTTTGGCTTTGGCCTTTCTTTTTAGGGCCTTCTGACATCTGGGGCAAGAAAAGACTGAGGATATGACGTCGGTCATGCGCATTTGTACCCTGACGTCCTGATGTCAGTTTTGAGCGCCTTGACCGACGTCAGCCTAATACTTTGGTATTCGGGCCGACCGAGGACAGCGGACTACCCATATGTAAGGACTGCAGCAATGTGGATCTTCGAACATCTACATTTATGGTAGGTACAAAACTGTACTTTTCTTCCTGTTACACCTCCAACATTTGTCTACCTAAGGGAAAATTCTTGGAGTCCTGAGTGGGGTATAAAAGTACCTAAGCAAACACTTCAAGGCAAAAATCCTACATCTTCCAGATTTTTTTGCATATTTGGGAGCCATAGATATATCCTCTTATTGTTTCTTTATGAACTGCAAATCAGATCACTCTTGCCAGTTTTGTCTGACCTCCTGATTCCTACAATCACCATGAATTAGTTTATTTTTCTTACTAATTATCTCTCTTTAACAGCTGCTTTTCTAGGACTCTACCAGTAAAGATCTTTCATTTTATGATTCCCCTATCCTTTCTTAAGGGAGGCGGTCAGTAGTCTGCAATCCAAATGTCTTCTTTGCCTCTTCCCATGCTAATATCTTTACCTCTCTCTTGTTCCCAATACCTTTGTTCCTTCCTTAGCTTCCTCCAGTAAATTCTAGCTCCCCGTTTTCTATTCTGGGTACCTTATCTCTTGAATTTACCCCGTTTTCTATTCTGGGTACCTTATCTCTTGAATTTACCCCATCTGCTTCATCATGACCCCCTTCCAATCTGAATTGTACCCTTCTGCTTGTTTTATGTGTAGGAGCCTTAACTTAGTAGCTCTAAAATTATCTCAAGTAATTCTAAAAACGTCTTGTTCTATTGGGAATATAAATTTATCCCACTTGACTCTTGTCCTGTTACCCTCCCAAATAAAATCCTTCAAATCTTTAATTACTGTTTTTGTAACTTTTCTGAGCGATTTAAAAATATGCTTGGCCTGACCTGTGTGTAAAATTTACTGCTTGTATATTGCTTTTTATATCCATATGTAAGAACTTCAATTTTCTCAGGTTTTTATTTATTTTATTATTTTACTTGCTTACCAGGAAAGTCCGACAAGGGCAGAGCCTATTTTCAGAGGAGGCCTGAGGAGAAATGCTCCAGGTGCATGTCTTTGGAATATAGGGGGAAACCTGAGTACCTGGAGGAAATCTACACAAACACAGGGAGAATATGCAGACTTTGCACAGAAGGTTTCCCAGCTAAGAATCGAACCGGAGAATCTCTTGCTGTGAGATGACAACGTTAACCACTGCACTGTTCGTGTACTATCTTTATATTTGGATTTGTTTAGTCTTTCCACATATCTTGGCTGCTATAGCAGAACCCTTTTTAATTCATACTCCACTCCTAAATGCTTCATTTTATCACGTCCCCGTAAATTTGGTTATTGCTGAGCCAATACATGTGTGGGTACATAGTTTATAGCCATAGCCTTTTGTTTTGTGTTTAATTTATATCCCAAGAAACCCCAGAACCGTCTCAGAATGTTTCACAACACTTGAATGTAGTTTTCTGGTTCTGTCGGGTATAAAATATCACTTGCAAACAAAGACAGTTTTTCTTGAATGCCATGCCAATTATATCCTTAAATTTAAGTCCATTATTTTCTTTGCCAGTGATTCTAAGTATAATGCAAATAACAAAGGGGAAAGAGAATATCCCTGCCTGGTTCTATTTTTCAGACACAATTTATCAGTGAGGAACCCTCCCACTTATTTGCCTTCGATCCCTCCTGTATCTTTCTCATTAACCTTATTATTATTATTATATCATGAAGTTCAAATGATTCCATTGCCATAGTCATAAAATCCCAGCTTACTCTGCATGCTTTCTGTGCATCAAGACCCACCAATTACAGCGGAATTTTCTTGCATTGTACTTCCCTCTGGATCATCCTTGTTCTATTAATGTTAAATGTTTGTCTTCCCTTTACAAAATTGCACTGGTCCATATCTATCAATTGTGGCAATACCGGTCCATATCTATCAATTGTGGCAACACCTTTACCAATCTTTTTTAGCCATTATAGGCACTTTATAATCATGGCTTAAAACTGAAATGGGGTTGTATGAAGCTGGGTCATATGGGTTTTTGCCATGCCACAGCAAGTTTTTCCAAGTTGTTGGTGCCTCCCCTCCTTTTAATATGCTGTTAAACAAAACCTTCCACATCTTTATCACTTTCTTCTATCCTAGCTTCCCAACTTTTACTGGAATAATATCTAATCCTGGAAACTTTCCTGTAGATTGAATGTACGTCGCCATTTTGTTTCCTCTCCTCTCTTTAACTGTTGTTGAGCCTCATGCATTCTTAAGTATTCCATAAATATTTCAGTTTGTGCTTTTTCTTGATTTCCCCATTTCTCTGCTTTTATACAAATATTCATAAAATTTCCAAATATTTTAATACCTTACAGAATCTCTGGTTATTTTTCTTGTTAGGCTCTCTAAGTTTGGCAACAACCCTTTCCACTTTCTATTGCCTTAGTTGTGTCAAAAAGTTTTTTTTTGTATTATGGAGTTAAAAGCAGTTGCTTAGCAGCAGTCTTTCTAAACTCATGTATATTATCCAGATACTCCCATATTTTCTCTTTAGCACTCTGCAATGGCTCCTCCTCTTGTTCTGTGAGATTCAGTACCTTACTAGGTCTCTCTCTCTCTCTCTCTTTCTCTTCTACCCTGTTTTTAAACTCCACTTTCATTTTTATCTCCCTCAGTAGCTATAACTTTTGGAGTACTTGCTATCTTCCTTAACGCCTGGATAATTTCCACTACTTATTCCAGAAATTCCTGTCTCTTTAACGGATAGGTGGGACAGTGCCAGTCTCTCATCTTTACTTGATCAATCTTAGTAATTATTGGTGCATGATCTGAAATAGTTATTGGATGTGTGCCAAAGTTCTCAGTTTAAGTGCATGTTCTTAAATAATTTGTCTAGTTCAGCCCATACCTTGGTGTATAATAAGTAATGTTTTGTTTGTAATGAGTTCCTACTGCTAAATCCATGTCTTTGTCTTAACAAATATTTTATTTTACATTTGTTTACCTTGAAAGTCTGACTGGACAAAAGTCCTTTTTCGGTGGAGGCCCAGGGGGAAAATCTCCACATTTACAGCAGAGAGCTGTACACAAATAGATTAATACATACAAAGTTTATATATATATATATATATATATATATATATATATATATATATATATATATATATATATATATATATATATATAAAATATATGGATCCCTATCACATGGTCGACAGGCCATATGATCGACACTCATTTGGTCGACAGTTCATTTGGTCGACAAACAGTTTTATGTGGGGGGCTTCGACCCTGCACCCCCCAATGTGGGGGGCTGTGCCCCCCACCCCCCCCAACTATATATATCAACTCCAGGGTCGCACAACATTGGGGAGGGGGGCAAATCTGCCTGTCGACCAAATGAAAATGGCTTGTCGACCATCTCAGGTAGACCCATATATACATATACATATATATATATATATATTTTTTTTTACGCACATCGGCACGTTTATATCACTGTTAGTATTGGTTTGTATATACCTTTCTACATTCAAGTAATCCATATATACATACTTTGTTCATGAGGTAGCATTAAGTATGTTTTTGCCTACCAGAAGGGAGATTTATAGTAAGAAAGAGATCATAGACCAGTTACCCCTTGGAAATAAGAACTGGCAAGTGTTGGGAGCAGAAATTAAGTAGGACAAGTATGTCGGGAGCAGAAATTAAATAGGACAAGTATGTGGGAAGGTATTATGGAAGATGAGTATATAGTGAGGGATAAGATGGGCAAGGAGAGATGGGATGTTAGTTAGGGACTCAATGAGACGTATCCAGGGCTGGTGTATGAGCACAACTTTGTGTGGGATTTGAGTATTTTTTTTTTTTTTAAATGTGAGGAGTTTGTAGTTGATCTTACACTTGCAGGCAGTGAGTTACAGATTTTGGCAATGCAAATTGAATAAAGGGAATCTCCTGCAGAGTTGTTGGCTTTGGTTACATTTATTAGAGATTCATTACTTGAGCTTCCTGAGTACTAGTGTAAGGAAGTGTTAAGTTTGCTGGGCAGGGGTGTTCTCATGTTGGTTTAGAATTCTATGGGCCATAGTAAGTTGGTTAGAAATTAAGAGATGATGTAGTTTGTCAGTTAAGTTGTTTGAGTGCTAGGCAATGGTGAGGTGTATAATTGGAGTCTGTTACAAACTTAGCAGTCTTATTACAGCAGGTGTCTAACTTTGCTAAGTCTCATTTATTTATTGTTTTATTTAAGGCTCTTGAGAATAGGTGAGGCATAAAGGAGTGTAGAGACCAGGAGGGTTCTTGCTATGGTGGTTTTTGTGCTATTAGTAAAATACTGCTTACTTGTATAAAGAGTACCAAGTTTTTTATCTAGTTTCTTTCCTGTCTGGGTTATGTGAAGGTCAAATTTCATGGCGTTATCAATAACACCACGAAGAAGGTTAGTTTGGGATACAGAAGTAATGGTGGTATTATTTTTAGATGTGATATTAAATGATATGGGGGGATCTGTAGCTCTAGTGGGTTGGAAAAGCATGAGTTTGGCCTTGTTAGGGTTTAGAATAAGCTCAGCTTCAGATAACCCAAGGCTGAACTGCAGAGAAGGGACTGTTATTGTAGTAGTTGTAATGTTGGTGCAGTGCATATCAATGTGGAATAGTCTACATATCAGGCAAGGGAGGCATGCAAAGTATCTGTGTGTTCATAGATTTCTTCAGAAATCTACCCTCTTTATTTTTCCCTTCTAGACCCTCTCATATATCCTCATAGTTGCAAATCAAATTCCATTTCTCACCTATAAGTAATGATGTTCATCGTGTTTCACTGTTGCAGTCATGACTGTAGGGTTCTCCCCTGCCGGCAGGCAGTCCTCTGTTGGCCAGAATCCCAAAGTCTGGGTTCGGCGTCGGCTGTTCAGCCATGCTCCCTGACGTCAGAGCGCCAGGAGTACAAAGCTGACAGCTGACGCCATGTTCTCCAGTTTTTCTTGCCGTGCGGTGATAGCAGTTGGCAAGTGCCGGTTGACTCCTGACAAATTTTTTTGAACAATCTTCAGTCCAAAGACCTTCTTCTCTTACTCAACTAAGTACCCCGTTGGGGAAACTTTTTTTCTTGCTCCAGTCCGATGTCAGAAAATTGTATTTCATGTGGGACGCAAATACCTCATAAGGATTTTCATTCTTACTGTATTCCTTGCTTAGGCCCTGACCACGACGTAGCTAGTTGTCGGTTTTGTGCTAGATTCAATCAATGTACAATTAAACGAAGGTACGATTTCGCATTTCATTACTTCGGTAGGCGTTTTAATTACAAAATGTCGTCTGATATGGTTCCGGCTACCGGAGTTCACAAACGATGCAAGGACAAAGACAGGCCTCCGAGGTCCAAATCTGACGATACTGTACAAGCAGAGCCAGCTTCAGGTTCGGCCGTCATCAGTGAGGCGCTTTTGCAGCCCCTGTCGTCGGCCATTTCGGAAACTATGGCCGAAACGGACTCCCACGAGGAGCCAACTAGGCCTTTGAATACTTCTGTTGCAGGACCTTCGGACAATGCTCCTTCGGATGGGTCCGGAGCCGCTGTGCAGGTACCGGCTTCCGAAGGGTTTTCAGGCCTACTCGGCTTCTAATAAAGGCAAAACCAAAGACAAAGTCAAAGACTCCTTCCAAATCAAAGACTGCAACACAGGCCTCTTCTGATCAGACTCCCAAGTCACAGAAACAGTTACTTAAGATGGCGGAGGACTTGCTCACTATGATTAGGGGTTCTCATCCCCCTCCAGATAAAAGGCCAAGGCAGGAAGTTTATTATGACTCCTCTGATCAGGCTTCTGTTTCTTCAGTTTCTTCTGACCAGGATTATTCTTTCCCTCCTTATGAGGATTCTGATGCTGAGGAATCCATTCCCTCAGCTTCTCCCCCTGAGGATTTCTCTTTTGGGGAAACTTTGCATGAAATGAGGGAACATTTTCACTGGGAAGGACAGGAGTATTCAGAATCTAAGAAAAGACTAAGGGATTTTCTTCTTCTTCCCCAACATAGACCCCTGGCTATTCCTCCTGTTTTGGATATTGTGGATGATGCTTTTTCGGAGGCTAATTTAACCCCTGACTCTCTTCCTCCAGCTCCTGTTAAGCCTGACAGATATTGCACGGTTCCTGATTCCCACCAGTTTTTATACAAGAACCCTACTGCTGACCCTGAAACCATTTCTCGGGGTCCTAAGGGAGTTAAGGCCACTTCTGCTAAGAATCCCATTCCC
The DNA here is from genome assembly GCF_019279795.1 of Protopterus annectens. Classification (NCBI taxonomy): domain Eukaryota; kingdom Metazoa; phylum Chordata; order Ceratodontiformes; family Protopteridae; genus Protopterus; species Protopterus annectens. The sequence continues at coordinate 1,076,217,661 of NC_056744.1, read as the reverse complement.
ACTGAGAAGGATTCCAGATCTTTAGAAAGATGGGGCAAAAAAGTGTGCACTTCTGCTACTTTATCTATTAGGGCTTCAAACTGTCAATTTCATATGCTGAAATACCAGCAATTTCTCCTGTCTGTTTTAAAACAAAAGCTAACTTCCATTTCCGCCTGTGCAGATGAAAAGGAATTACGTGATTGAATGCATGCTACTGAACAAGTTGGGAAGCATGGTTTACACTGTGGTTTTGATGCCTTGGAGGCTTCTTGTAGGGCTGCTGCCTCTGGTACTGTAATTAGAAGGCATGCATGGTTAAAAGAACAAAATTTGCCAGATCAAGTAAAAGCTAAATTATTGGATGCTCCTGTTCAGCATAATGTTTTGTTTGGATCTAAAGCTGAAGAGGTGATTAAAAAGATGGAGGATAAGGCTAAATCCATGCAAACAGTTAAAGATTTCTTACAAGTACAGCCACCCAGATTTAGTAGGAATTGGCCTACGAAAAATTGGTCCTTTCCCAATTCAGACAGGCCTCAGAGGGGTAGATACAGACGCTCACGAGGAAGGCCTCAAACACAAGGTTCTTATAGACCAAGACAGTGGACTGCCTCCACCCCTAGGGGAGGAGAGGACAGGTCGCAAGCTCATAGGAAACAGACTCAATGACTCCCTCTGTTGGGCTGCAGGAACTTCTTGCCTGGAAGCCTCTCTCGGAGGAAAACTTTCTCTTTTTCACCTAAATTGGACTCGTATATCCCAAGACAAGTGGGTTCTGGATGTGGTTTCCAGAGGTTCCAGAGGTTACAAATTCCATTTTCATACCCTACCAAGGCCAAGCAGATGGCCACATCTTCCAAAACATCAATGGACAGAGGCCTTAAACCAGGTGGAAGCTCTTTTGGCTATGAAAGCCATAGAACCAGTTCCACTTTCAGAGATGGGACAAGGCTTTTATTCAAGGCTCTTTCTAGTTCCCAGGAAACAAAATTCATGGAGACCCATTCTGGATCTGTCGGTCTTGAACACTTTTCTAGAGATACCAAAATTCAAGATGCTAACTCTGCAGCAGCTGCTTCCATTGCTGACCAAAAATGCATGGATGGTAACTTTGGATTTAAAGGAGGCATATTTACATATTCCCATCAGGTAGGAGCGCAGAAAATACCTCAGGTTCAAGGCCGGATTGAGGCACTTTCAATTCTCTGCGCTGCCCTTTGGATTGTCTACTGCGCCCAGGGTCTTCACCAAATGCCTGGCTCCAGTAGTAGCTTATTGCAGACTCAAGGGAATTCAAATCTACCCTTGTCTGGACGACTGTCTTATTCAGGCAGACAGCAAGGAGGTCTTAATACAGCATCTACAGTTTGTTCAAGATCTTCTCAAGTTCCTGGGATTCACTGTAAACATAAAAAAGTCAAATTTGACACCCTCACAACAGATAATTATTCTGAGTGCTTCTCTAAACGCAACAACCCAGATGGCATTTCTGACGCATGAAAAACAGTTACAGCCGGCTCTAACTTTCAAAACCTTGGCAACTTTAACTCCGCTATCTGCAAGGAGATTCCTGCAGGCTTTGGGTTACATGGCCTCCTGCATCCTTCTCGTTCCATATGCAAGGCTACATATAAGGAAAATACAGTGGTACCTAAAAAGTGTATGGTCGCAGCATTGCCACAGTTTAGACATTCTGATCTCCGTCCTGCCTTGTCTTCAAAAGGAAATCCTTTGGTGGTCCAAAGCATGCACCCTAAACAAAGGGAAACCCTTCTGTCTGCCTCCGGCCACTCAGATACTAACCACCGATGACTCTGATTATCCATGGGGAGCCCATTTTCAGGGCAACTGTCTGCAGGGCCTTTGGACAAAGGATCAGAAGCACCTGCATATCAATTTAAAGGAAATGTTAGCCGTTCAGAAAGCTCTTTTGGTCTTCAGGAATCTTCTACAACCAGGACAACTACTGATACGGACAGACAACACCACAGTTATGTGGTACATAAACAAGCAAGAGGGATCTCATTCCTACCCCCTTTGCAGACTAGCCATGGATCTATGGAACACAGCTCTTCATTCCTACCCCCTTTGCAGACTAGCCATGGCTCTATGGAACACAGCTTTTGCTTGCAATCTGGACCTTCAAGCTCAGTTTCTACCAGGGAAGCAAAACTTCCTGGCAGACAGTCTGAGCAGAAAACTTTCGGACCCACACGAGTGGATTTTGGTCACCGAAATATTCAGGATGATAACAGCAGTCTGGGGATGGTCTCACATAGACCTCTTTGCATCCCACCTCAATCATCAACTACAGATTTTTTGCACCAGGACTTTCCACGAACAAGCTTGGAAAGTGGATGCACTCTCATTCAGTTGGAGAAACTTCTCGGGTTATGCCTTTCCGCCTCTTCCTCTTCTTCCACGAGTGTTAGTAAAGATCAAACAGGACAAGCCCAAGATGATAATCTTGTTGGCCCCAAATTGGCCTCGACAGTTTTGGTACCCAACTCTGAAAAACCTATGTCTGGAGCCTCCTTGGGTTTTGCCACAGACTCTGAACCTTCTGTCCCAGCACCAGGGTCAGGTTCTACACTCCCTTGTCAGAACTCTCAGCCTGGCGGCCTGGTTAATCCAGGGTCTTTGATACATTCTCTCCTACCCAAGCAGGTTATGGATGTTATTTTAGAAGCCAGACGGCCTAGCACTAGAAAATCTTATGCAGGAAAATGGAAAAGATTTTGTTCCTGGATGCACGCTCAGGATTCTAATCCTCTTCTTCCTAACATTCCTTTGATTTTACTTTACCTGATGGATCTCTTACATAAGGGTCTCTCTTTCTCTTCCATTAAGATACATGCCTCTGCTATTTCCGCTCATTATAATACAGATCCTCCAATCTTTTCCCACCAGCTCATGAGACAGTTTCTCAGAGGAGCCAAGAAATTAAGACCTCCTAGATCTCCTCCCATTCCTGCTTGGGATCTCAACTATGTTTTGGAAAAGCTCACCTTGCCTCCTTTTGAGCCTGCTGCCTCTTCTGACTCAAAGTTTTTATCTTGGGAAAACAGCCATCCTCTTAGCTCTGACCCCTGCCAGGAGAGTTTCAGAGTTGCAGGCTCTTATGGCTGTAGAACCTTATATTATTTTTCATCAAGACAGGGTGTCTTTAAGGACTAATCCTACTTTCGTGCCTAAGGTGGTTTCCAAAGTGGCCTTAAATCAAACTATTCACTTGCCAACTTTTTTCCCTACTCCTCAAAATAAAGGGGAAAGGATCTTGCATTCCTTGGATGTACACAGACAACTACTTTTTTACCTGGACAGAACCAAGGACATCAGAAGATCAGAGCAATTGTTTGTTTCTTATGCTTCAAGTTTGCAAGGTAAAGCCCTTTCAAAACAGACCATTTCTAAATGGATTGCTCATGGAATCAGATTTTGTTATTCACACCATGGAAAGCAAATCCCAGGGAGTATATGTACTCATTCCACCAGTGCTGCTGCCACTTCCGCTGCCTTCCTCAGGGGAGTTCCTACCAAAGAAGTTTTGGAAGCTGCAACTTGGAGAGTTCAGTGCATACTTTTTCAAAGCACTATAATCTCCCCCTCTACTGTAAGTCTAGGGCATGCTTTGCTTCTGCAGTCTTGCAGGGCCTTTTAGCCACCCCTTCTTCTTTATGACCACCTCCCTTTCTCTCTGCTTTGGGATTCTACCCTACAGTCATGACTGCAACAGTGAAACACGATGAACGTAGTACAGTTGTGTACACTTACCATAAATGTAGATGTTCGAGTATCTTCGCTGTTGCAGTCTGGGTTTCCCTCCCTCCTGTCCCCTCTTATTTTTACTTTTTTGTGGTTCCTTTTTCCTCCATCCTTCTGAGGTGTATTTGCAAAGGTTATGGGACCTTATTCATTTTGGGACTCCTGACATCTGGGGCAAGAAAAACTGGAGAACATGGCGTCGGCTGTCAGCTTTGTACTTCTGGCGCTCTGATGTCAGGGAGCATGGCTGAACAGCCGACGCCGGACCCAGACTTTGGGATTCTGGCCGACCGAGGACTGCCTACCTGCAGGTACAGTCATGACTGCAACAGTGAAGACACTCTAACATCTACATTTATGGTAAGTGTACACAACTGTACTTTCCCTGCTGAAAGTCTATTTGTCCCAAACATTTTTTTAAGCTCTCTAGCAGTTTTAGGTGGAATATAAATACATGCCAGTATAATTATCATCCCTTGCTACCATTATCTTTTTTTCCCTCTTCTATCACTACTGGAGCTTTTCTACGTACTCCTGTTTTCCTTTGTCCCTGGTATTCTGCAGAATATCCATCCTGCATTCCTTCAAATTCACATGCTCACTTTCCAAATATGCCTCCTGCAGCATTGCTGTTTGCAAACTGCATTTATTAATGTAAATCGAGTATTCTTTCCTTTTTGTCTGTATATTGTAATACCATTCACATTCCAAGAAAATATGGAAAGTGTCGCCATTATGGCAAGAAACCATTATTCCTGCATATTGTATATGGCAGCTTTATTAAATGTCTATTTCCAGCCTTTGTGTTGTGTGGGACTATTGACGTTTGGCAGGTTAATCCTCTACATTTTTTTTTTCAAAATTGGAACCTAGGTTGCATTTTACAGGATGTTTTAATAAAAACTCTCAAACTAACTCAATACAAACACACACAGCTTTTTACATCTTCAAATAATTAAGTTTAACTTTCCTAATATTAACATTTGTGCAAAAGAGACAGCTGCTAGCACAGGCCCTAAATAACCTGAATGTCAAGATTCATGTTATTGCCTGTGCTTTTACTTTAATTGGCATCTGTTTTTCCCAGATGTGAAAACAACTTGCATGCTTTCAGAAATCATTAACTTTTAGCCTTGAAGAAACTTGTGATTTCCTTGTATTCACTGCTGCAGTATTCCTTACTAATGGGGTTCCCTGCCATGAAGCCCTCCTTCTGGCCAGTTTACAAAAGTTTGCCATTTCTTTAAGGTACACTGAACGCCATTTGCTCACTCCTTGCATAAGGTAGGGCATAAAGGTGGCGTTCAGACGTACTGTCCTCAGGACTTCTTTGCCGCCAGTCCGAATGCTGTTTTAACTGCCAGTCTGAATACATACATTTTTATTTTACCATTTTCTGTGCTTAGTCCTCTCAGTTGCAGATAAGTACCAAATTAGGTTTTTGGTTACTTTTCTGTTGTAGTGCTGTTTAGGGTTAATGTCATCCAGGAAGGGTAAATGCCAGTGTGGGAGACTGATTTCCCCATAAAGACTGCCACGATAAGTGTCTTTAGTTTTTATTGGTGCTGCTCAGGACCATACATCTTGTTCAATTTGTCAGGTGTTTGTCCATAAAACTCTTTGTAGGAGGCTTTCTTCCCTTTCCTTGTACCTTGAGAACCAGTGACTTAAGCTTCTTGCTGTGGGTACTCTGGATGGAACTTCCTGCCCTGAGGGTCAGCTGTCTGGGAAGAAGGTGCATAAGGTAAGTCTGGAATATTCCACTGTCCAGCTTCTGACGGGTGTTTCTCCTGAGGTTATTATGCACCCGGTGGCTCACCCGGTTGTTTTTCACATTTTTCTACCACGTTTGGGTTGGAAGCCAGTGAGGATCTGGCAGGCAGCACATCCAACGAGACTATGCAGGTGTCTGTTTTGGGTGTTCAGAGGGAACCATGGTTGACCTGTTTCTGAGGGATCTAGTGGGGTTCCGCAGTTTCTCTTTAGGGAAGAGTTCCGTACTGCAGTTGTGGAATGCCGTCCTGAGTCCGGGCCTTTTCTGGTTTCCAGGATGGCTGTCCCTTAAGAAACCGAAAACTAACCATGTTTCTTCTGCTCCTAGGGATACACAAAGTGAGTGGCAGGCCTTTTACTCAGGGTTGTTTTAATGCTTGACTGTTGTTGGGCATCCTTAAGGGGTTTCGGTTCCTGCTCCTCCTTGTTCTGCCTCTTTCCCTAAAAGGCCCAGAGAATTCCATTCTTCTGAGGTGGATTCTGATGACTACTCCCTTGCTTATTCTGCCCAGATTCCTTCTCCTTAAGACTACAGGTCTGAGGAGGAGGAGGATTCTCATACTCTTAATAATCCCTCTGAGGAAATGTCCTTTGGGGACACCATCTCTAGGATGATGGAATTTTAAGTGGGATTGTGCCCAGGTTTTTGATATCCATAAAGGGCACTGAGTTGCTGCAAATGGAATCTCCTAAACCTGCAGCCATTCCTCCTGTCTTTTTCTGCTGGATTCTCTGCCTCCTGCTCCCAGGAAGTCTGATAGGTTTTACAGAGTGCCTGAGGATTGATTCTTTTTGTTTAAATGTCCTACTGCTGACCCACTGGTGTCTGTAGCCTCTGATGAGCCATCTCAATTGCTTCCTTCATTCAAGTTACTGCCTTCTGATAAGGGCAGTAAGACCATGGATAGGGTGGGTAAGAAAGTTTATACTTCATCTGCCCTAGCTTTTAGGGCTGTTTATTTTCAGACCCATATCTCTAGGTATGTTTTGGCTCTTCTTTATCAGGCCTGTCAGGTTCTTTCTGATCTTCCAGACTCTGTGGGTAAATCTTCTGCTCTTTCCATGCTTGGGACTTCCTCTCCGGTAGTTCGTCATTCTATCAGATGTAGTTATGATGCTGCAGAATGCTCTTCAAGGGCTGCTGCTTCTGGTTTGGTTTTGGGGAAGATAGTCATGGCTTCAGCTTCAACCTTTGCCAGATGATATTAAGGCTAAGTTGCTGGATGCTCCTCTGGATAATACTCTATTTTTTGTTTGGTGAAGCAGCTGCTGGTTTATTTAAGTCTCTTCAGGATAAGGGGAAGGCTTTACAGGAGTTTAAGCATGTATTTGTTTCTCCTGTGCGTACATTTCAACGGAACTACCCTTCTAAGCCAGCCTTTGTCTGTAGGCAGTCTTGCCCTCCTCCTAAAGGTAAAAAGGGTAATAAACTGACTCTTCCTGCAAAAGCCACTCAGACTGCAGGGATTCTAAACCCTTCCTTTCGTGACAAGCCAGGTATTGTCTGACTGTTCACCCATTCCCAGCCACATTTCTCTGTTTCTTCGCCTTTGTCTTTCTCTTCCTGTTTGGCTCCGGATCACCCAGGATTCTTGGGTTTTGTCCATTATTTGTCAAGAGTACTTCTTGGTCTGGATTTCCTATCCTCTTATTTTTTCCCCCCTAGTTTCTACTATCAAACTAGGCAGTGTTGTTTAGCATGAATGAAAGAGTGAACTGTAAAACTACTGTAACATTTAAGTATTTACTTCCTCTGAAGATCCTGTTCTAAATTCTGTTCTTTGTCATTTTATGTATAATACATTGCTATTTACTATTTTATTGTAAACTACTACCTGGTTACTTACTGTTTTTGATTTTTTTATTTTTATTGTAATCTGTAACCTTTGTTATTACTGTTTGTTGGAGCTTTTCTCCCTGGGCCTGTACTGAAAATGGACATATATCCAGTTAGACTAGCCTGGTCAACAAATGTAAAATAAATAAAAATCACATTGTCATGGGCAACTAAAAGATTTCCTGACATTTTAAAAACTTAATGCTTTAGACCTTTTCTCTTTAAATACATCACAAAATTTTCTTTGTTGTTAAGGCCAGGTGGAAAACGAGCATTTAACCTTTGTTTGCCAACAATATTCTAGCCACCCTAATTTGTCTTCTATATTAAGTAAATTATTTTCCAGTGATTCTAACACTAAATTTAAACTCTACGTAGCAGGAGCCACCTTCATAATGTTTACTCGGGACATTTCTTTCATTGCCTGTTTTGTATTGCATATTTATGCTCAGATTCTTCCATTGCGCTCTCTTGTGGTCCTACCTACATAGTAAGACTTGCATGTTACCCAAAGTAAACAAAACCTTTAATGTTTATTACTTCCTGCTGTCAATTCCTCTGATTCTATATATAAAAATTGACACGTGTTACAATTGTAACATCTAACCATCCCTTTCCTCCTTGGGGATCTAGGTTTATTTCATTTTCCTTGAAAAAGAATTTGTAACTGAAATTTGTAACTCTTGGCTCTTTTTTGTGTAAATATAGGTCTGACTCCAATCCTTTAAACTATGTCTGGATATGCTTCGTAATAGTCTGGGCATCTACACTATTCATAACTGGCAGAACCATTCTGTCATTCTATTAACACTATTTTTGTGCTACCATTTTTTTCTTTGTTGTAACACCTGTGAATTTACATACCATAATATCTATAATAGGATAATCTCTTGACAGCATTTTTATTACAAAACTTATCCACTTTCTCTTGCAAGACTACTTTGTTTTTAGCCAAATTGCTAATCCTCACTAATTGACCTTTGCCTTTATTGATTTTAGTTTTCTTAGGGTGCATACTACTATAATGCAAATAGCAGTTATTTTGAACCTCCTTTTTAAATATTTTAGATGTTAAATAATTTCCTTGTTTGTAAATTGTTATATCCAAGAAATTAATATTCTTATTGTCTGCCTTACTGGTAAATTTTAGATAAGAGCAAACCTTGCTCAGATATTCCAAAAAGCATTCATAAGCTTCCATAGTATCTCTCCAGATTAAAAAAACATAATCAATAAATCTGAACATCTTGACTATATTTTGTTTAAACCTGCTTTCTAGGATGTGAACCTTTTCCCAACCATGCATAAAGAGGTTCGCATAACTTGGGACCATAGCAGCCCCCATTGCTACTCCATTAGTTTGACATTATAGCTGATCATTAAAGGAAAAATAGATGCTTTACAGAAAAAAAATGCTTACAAATATAATGTATCGAGTGAGGAGTGGAAATGTTTTAATAGCTTAGTAAATAATGAAAGCATTCTGAACTTCAAAGCTGATAAGGGGGGGGCATTAGTAGTATTAGAGAAGTGTATGAAAGTAAGATGCAAGAATTTTCTGATACTTCTTACTATAAAGTGACTGAAGTAAAAGAGGTACACTATGACAGATTCATGCATCGAAGAATGGTTCACTTCTGGTAGAATTGATGATAAAACAAGGAATTATTATACAACAAAAAATCCAAAAGTAAGGAGGATCTTTGGAATACCTAAGATCCATAAGGATTTAGATGAACTGCCCCCAAGACCTATACTAGCAGGAATGAATAGTAAGGCAGAGTCTCTACGTACAGTAAAGATACGTTTGACTTTCTAAGTAAAATTGAAAGTATAGAAGTGACTGATGCAGATTTGTTCGTGACTTTAGACATAAAATCACTATATACCATGATCCCAAATGAAGAGGGTTTGTAAATGGTAAGGATTGAATTAATAAGGTTGAAACTGTTTTCAGATAATACAGTTAGTGTAATTATGGAAGTGTTGGACCTTATTTTATCTAGCAATTTTATGTCCTTTAACGATCAGCTATATTGCCAAACTAATGGAGTAGTAATGTAGGCCGCTATGGCCCCAAGCTATGTGAACCTCTTAATGCATGGTTGGGAAAAGGTTCACATCATAAAAAGTAGGTTTAAACAAAATATAGTAGAGATGTTCAGATTTATTGATTTTTAATCTAGAGAGAGACTATGGAAGCTTATGAATGCTTTTTTGAATATCTGAACAATGTTTGCTCTTATTTAAAATTTACCAGTAAGGCAGACAATAGGAATATTAATTTCTTGGATGTAGCAATTTACAAACAAGGAAATTATTTAAACATCTAAAATATTTAAAAAAAGGGGTTCAAAATAACTGCTATTTGCATTATAGTAGTATACACACTAAGAAAACTAAAATCAATAAAGTCAAAGGTCAATTGGGGAGGATTAGCAATTTGACTAAAAATGAAGTAGTCTTTCAAGAGGAAGTAGTTGTTTTTTTGTAATAAAATGCTGTTGAGATTATCGCGTGGAACGATTATGGTATGTAAAGGTGTTAGAACAAAGAAGAAAAAATGGTAGTACAAAAAATAGTGTTACTAGAAATAATAGAACGGTTCTGCCAGTTATGAATAGTAGTAGATCTAAAAACTATTAGAAATATAGTAACTAAAAACTGGGAGTTATTTGATGCATATCCAGACATAGTTGAAAGGATTGGAGTCAGACCTATATTTACATAAAAAAGAGCTAAGAATTGTATTTGTTTTTCCAAGGAAAAATTAAATAAAAATAGATACCCCCTAAGGAGGAAAGGGATGGTTAGATGTTATAATTGTAACGAGTGTCAGTTTTATATGTAGAATCAGAGGAATTAACTGTAGGAAATAAAGTAAACATTAAAGGTTTATTTGCAAGTCAAAAAAATGTGATTTATTTAGCCTTTTGTGTAACATACAAGTCATACTATGTAGGTAGGGCCACAAGAGAGCTCAATAGAAGAATCTATTAGCATAAATATGCAATACAAACAGGTGATGAAAGAAATGCCCTGAGTAAACAATTATAAAGGTGGCTCCTGCAAGGTAGATTTTTAAATTTATAGTGTTAGAATCACTGGAAAATATTCAGCATTTATTTAAAATAGATTTAATATAGAAGAGGAATTAGGGTGGCTAGAATATTGTTGACAAACAAGGTTAAATGCTTGTTTTCCACCTGGCCTTAACAGACAAGATTTTGTGATGTATTTAAAGAGAAAAGGTCTACAGCGTTAAGTTTTTAATGTCAGGAAATCTTAGTTGCCCATGACATCATGTGATCTTGTTTCCTATCGTGTGATAGTAATAGTGTTTTTAAGGATTTGTATAAAAGTAAGTTGTGTTTTTTATTTATTTTTTAATTCAGTTGGAGTCTCCAGTCATTGAAGGAGAAAGTGCTAACTGAAGGGTAAATTATTAAATTGTGCGATTGTGTGTGTTCTCCAGTTTTTGGTGACTTTTTGGTCTATGTGTATCTCCATATTCTGATCCATCCTCTTTTTCAGGAGATTTTTGTGTTTCTCTGCTTCCTGGCATTTTTAGTTCTGTGCTTTGCCCTTTGGTCTTTCTATTGCCCCAACTGTGTTCACCAAATGCCTCACTCCTGTGATTGCCTTTTGCAGACTTCAAGGGATCCAAATCTTTCCTTGTTTGAACAACCTGCTGATTCAGGTGTCTTTTCCAGAGGTCCTGTAAAATCTTAATTTTACCATTTCTCTTCAGAGCCTAGAGTTCGCAATAAATTTCAGCAAATCGTCTTTCCTGACTCCTTCTCAGGATCATGACTTTCTGGGTTGCAGGTGCCTCCTCCTCCTCCAAAGGCATTAACCCTCATTTCTTTCAGACTTCTTCCCCTGGCCTCCATTTCAGCCAAGGAGTTTGAGAGCTCTGGGGTTCATGGCTTCCACCTTTCTGATGCTTCCTCTGGCCAGACGCTACATGAACTCCCAGTGGTTTCTGACATTGGTGTATCTTCAGCATACGCATCCTCTAGACTTTCCTGTTCCTCTTCTCCCGTGTCTCAAGGTCCAACTTCTGTGGTGGATTCAGTAGTTGTCTCTGAATCCAGGGCTCCTGTTTTGGCCTCTGCTTCCCTCTCAGGATGTGGGAATGGAGAGCAATGTTTGGCTCTCTCATGGTTCAGGTAGTGTGGTTGCGAGCAATGTTTGGCTCTGAGGGTTCAGGTAGTGTGGTTGCCTAGTCAGCGGAAGGAGCACATCAACATCAAAGAGATGAGGGATCTTATGCTGGCTCTTCAGGCCTTTCATCCTCTTCTCTGCAGGGCATCTCAAGGTATTTACGGACACTACCACAGTCATGTGGTAAATCAACAAACGGGGGGGGGGTACAACATCCTACCGTCTTTGCTGTCTGGCACTTCTGGTATGGGATTTGACTATCCAATATCGTGCGACACTTCAACCAGTTTACATTCCTTCAGATTGGAACGTTGTGGCATACGATCTGAGCAGGTCCTTTACTCAATCCCACGAATGGATGCTTCACAGGGATGTGTTTTTGGACAGTGTTCACCACTCCTCAAGTAGATCTTTTTGGCTCCCCTCTGAACAGACAACTTCCTCTCTTTAGTGCCAGAGTCGCAGATCCTCTGGTATGGAAGGTGGATTCCCTCTCATTTTCTTGGAAGGGGATGTTTCTTTATGCATTCCCTCCCCTTCCTCTCATTCAGTGTGTCCTGTTCAAGATTCAACAGGATGCTCCCAAAATCTTGTTAGTGACTCCCTTTTGGCCGCGACCGCATTGGATCCGTCCACTTTCTGCATCTCGCCAGGAGCAATCACAAGTTACCTCACAGGGTGGATCTCCTCACACAAGACAAGGGGTCTCTCATCCATCCCCACCTGTCCACACTTCAACTGACACTGTGGGTGATAGGGTTTTGATTCCTCCTAGACACTTTTTTTTCTGAGGACGTGCTGCAGGTCCTGCAGGAGGCCAGCAAAACCTACTACTAGGAAATCCTACTTTATCTAAATGGAAGATGTTGTCTATTTTGGTGTCTTTTCCTCATTACCTGGACCCACTTTCTGTAGATGTTCCCTTGGTTCTTTCTTTGTGCGAGTTGCTCAGTGCTGGTTTGGCCTATTCTTCTGTTAAGGCCCACTTAGCTCTTTCTGCTTGTCGGCCTTTAACCCCCCCCCCGTTAGCTTTTAGATTTGAGGCTAAGCAGTTTCTTAAAGGCTTCCTTAATATTGGACCTCTCAGGAAGTCTGTTCCCCTCCCTGGGATCTTAATTTTGTTCTGGAAATTTTGACTCTGGCCCCTTTTTCTTGTTTCCTCTCCTTGCAACATTGTTCTTGGATGATGGTTCTTTTGTTAACTCTTCCTTCTGCCAGACGGGTGTTTTGAGTTGCAGGCCCTTATGGCTTGTCTACCTTTTTTGATCGTTCAGGACGACAGGGGGTCCTTGTGTACTAATCCTCCTTTTATGCCCAAGGTGGTTAATGAGTTGTCACTTAATCTATTAATTTGCTTACTTTTTTGTGCCAATGCAATCTGACAGTGAGAGGGTGTTACACACCTTAGATGTGTATAGACGGCTCAGATTTTATTTGGATAAAACTAAAGTAGCAGGAAGTCTGAACAGTTATTTTGTTTCCTTTCATCCTAGGTCTTTAGGTTTGGCTGTTTCCAAGCAAACTATTTCCACTTGGATTTCAAAGGCTATTTCTTTTTATTACACTTTTCATGGAGATGGCCTTTCTTCTTCTAAGGCTCATTCTACTAGAGCTGTGGCTTCTGGTGGTTTTTTTCAAAGGCTTGGATGCCAATTCTATTCTTGAAGCTGCTACCTGGACTTCTGTGCATACTTGTAGTATTTGGTAAAAGTTGGATGGTATCTCCAGAGTTAGAACTGGTTTTGCTGCTGCCATTCTTCATGGCTTCTTGTAGGGCTCTGCTGCTTCCTCCTCCCAGGTTTCTTCTTGAGTTTTGGCACTCCTTACACTAGTAAGGAATACTGCAGCGGTGAATGTGAGGACATAGTACAGTTGTGCAAAATCTTACCATAACTGTAGATATCCTTGCCTTCACCACTGCAGTATTCACTCCCTCCCTGGCTGTGCAGATTCTCCTTGATTTTCTTTGGACTGCTGTTCCTTTTGTAAACTGGCCAGACGGAGGGCTTCACGGCAGGGAATCCCATTAGTAAGGAGTACTGCAGCGGTGAAGGCAAGGACATCTACTGTTATGGTAAGATTTTACAGAAAAATACTTCTCTCATTCATTGCCCTACTATCAGCTTGTTTTCATGGAAATGTAAGAGGAAAAACAATTGCTACTTAATCTTATGCAGCCATATTTCACAAGTGCGATTGCTTTGCAGTCTCACATTTATTTACTAATTTCTGTGTTGCTGGTCTTCTTCCTGCTTGCACTTCTGCTGTTGTTGCCAAAATGAATGCCTAGGCCAGGTGATTGATATATATATATATATATATATATATATATATATATATATATATATATTGCCTAGAAAGTACCACTGTCCTACTAGGTCTGCCACATCCTCCTTTACGGAAGCTTTTCCTTTTTTGCCATTCTATGCACTTGTGCAGATGTAAAAGACCAACATGTCTAAAACTGAGACATATAGCAAAATATAGTGAAACCTGATTTAATGCATTAATTCCTGTACTGAACTGTTCCAGTTATGGGTATCCTGAATTTGTTTTTTCTCCAAGGTTTCAAGACTAGAATAATAGTTAGGGAATCACCACAATGTTTAACATAGTTTGACACTTGTGTCTTGGACAGTTTGTACATATTTATTTTTTTATACTAAAGTGTTGGTTGATGTGAAGAAATACATGATATACTGCAGTTTGGTGGGCTTTCACTGTAGATTGTTCTTTGGCTTATCTTCACTGTTGTGTGATCCTAGATTTAGTGTATTTAAAGGACTTGCGCAAAAAAAAAGGCAGTTTATTTGATGTAGCTGCATTATTACATCTAAACATGTGGGTTTGATTGGATATGTCACCGTTTTAGTCTGAGGAAACTCTTTTATTACTCAGAGTAACAGGACTAAGTACTTCAGATACTGAATCCACTCCATAAAACAGCAAAAAAACGAACGGAGTCCCACAGATCCACAAAATAATGCAAACAGTACTTCGATGCCCAATGAACTCTTCCAAGACTCTTCAAAACTGTAAAATTACTTTATTTTAAATGTGCTAATTGTTAATCAACTGCCGTACTCAAAGGGAATCAAACATCCTGCTGTTGTATCTTGAAAAAGCCTGGTATTTACACAGGCGAAAGCGCTTGATGAAGTTGTTTCTATCTACCTTATTGTGTTGTTTGTTTTAAAATAAAGTAATTTTACAGTTTTGAAGAGTCTTGGAAGAGTTCATTGGGCATCAAAGTGCTGTTTGCATTATTTTGTGGATCTGTGTGAATCCACTCCATCCTAACCAGCGTCAGCTGTGTCAGTAGCTGTCTGCATTTCCTTCTTTTTTACAATTGCATCTTCACACCTCTGTATGTGTATTTATTTATTTATTTATTTGCAGTTGGTTTACCAGGATAGTTCATTGGGCCAAAATTTACCCGTTTTCAATGTAGTCCTGGGGAGAAAAGCTCCAGAACAATATAGATTACAGTAGGCATTATACATAAACATTATAAAACTTTCAAGTAGACAAATTCAAATACAATGCACAACAATTACAACAGTGTTAAAACTAAAAAGGATTATACATAAATTCAAAATTCTAATTTTAAAATTCTACGAAGTTATTTCATAAAGAGAGTTCTCCATGTGAGAGGTAGAGTATTCTTACACATTCTATGGTAATAATAGGAATGTGAAAGGTATGTATAATGAGAGAGAGAAATCAAGGGTGTAAGCAGGACTAGGAGGAAATGGGGATGTTCAGTGTAGTTAAGTAGGGTGGGAGCAAGAGCATTCCCACTGGGAAAGTAGATGTGAGTGAAGAGATTTTTTGAACATGAAATGGTTAGAGATAGTACGGATAGATGGAGGTAGAGAGTTCCAGAGACATTCTAAGCCATGTGAGAGAAGATGTTTGCCTGGGGGACAGGTTGGTTTGTACACTTCTAATAGATTTTGGTTGTTGGACCTTAAAATTCTATCAGGTATGTGCATTTTGAACACAGAAGAGAGGGAGGGACAGGGAGTGTTTGAAAATTAGTTTATGTGCAAGGGATAGTTGTGTGTAGGTGAGATTATTAGGTAGTTCTAGCCATTTTAGTTGTTGGAGAGAGGAGCAGTGGTGGGAGGAAGACTTTTGGTTGGTAGCAAACGTGGCGATTTTATAGTAGCAGGAGGAAATTTGTGTTTTCAGGGAGATTTGTAGGTTAGTTAGTAGTGTAGTGGAACTCCATAGAAAAGGGAGGGAATAAGAAAGGAAGTAGAGGGAGTGATTTTAGTGGCAGTTGTAAGGTAGAGCTTTTGTCGATAGAGCATCCCAAGTTTTTGATGGGTTTTGTTTGTTTAGTTGTAGATGGGAGTTGAATTTTAGTTGGTTATCAATTTGGACTCAAAGTAATTTGGTCTCTGTCACTAGTTCCAGTGGAATGTTATTCTCACTAGTAATAGAGAATGTGTTTGTATTGAGAGAGTTGAGTTTAGTAGGGGGTGAATATCATTAATTTGGTTTTAGAGTTGTTGAGTGCTAGGTGATTTGTTCTCATCCATTGTTCAATGGTCGAAAAGGCATCTTGAGTTAGCTTTATGAGAGTAGGGATAGTTGAGGCAGCACAGATAATGGTTGAATCACCTGCATATTGGATGATATTGGAGAGAGGGATAGCTTTGTGGAAATCATTTATAAATATTTTGAAGAGGAGGGGACCTAATATGGATCCTTGGGGGACACCAGTTGGGGTGTTAAGAAATGAGGAGGTTGCCTTTTTTCCATTTTACTGCTTGACATCTATTAGATAAGTAGCTGGAGAACCAGTTCAAAGTAGAGGACGATGGGTTAAGTTTGGAGAGTTTGGTTAGAAGCAGACTATGTGATATAGTGTCAAAGGCCTTAGAGAGGTCAAGTAGAGGGATAGAGACAATAAGGCCAGAGTCCCTGGCTTTGTTTACAGTTTCAAGGAAGGAGAGGAGTGCTGTCATAGTGTTGTGATTTGGTCTGAATCCATGTTGTGTAGGAGAAAGTAGGCTATTCTCTATGAGATATGGTAGGAGTTGAAGTTGGATGCACTTTTCCAGGAGTTTAGAGATGGGCGATAGGATAGCAATGGGGCAGAAGTTTATGCCGAGCATCATTAGGTTGGATTGGCACATTATGCGAAAATGATCTAGACCCCCCCCGCTGTCTCTCCCTTCTTCCCAACTGATGATTGTTGCGGTCAAACGTTTTTTCTAATGTTGGTTGCCTTCTCTCTGGAACTAATAATGGGAACAAAGAGGGAAATTGGCTGTATCATCCTGCCTGTTAAAAGGTGTGCTGGCAAACTTGGCTTGCTGACAAACTCTATGAACTGAAAGGTAAATGTCAGTCTGGTTTCAGTAATATCACATGTAAAGTTGTTCTATCTCACCGTTCATTCTTACTGGTGGGTTCGGAGCTGATCCTCGACTCTGACTTGGCCAACAGAAAAAGCTCTAGGTCTTAAACCAGCTCGAGGCCATCTCCCTATCCCATGATGCACCTTTGTCTTCCCTCAGATCTCGTTTGCTGCTGCAACTTGATCTGACGTTCACCAGCTCTGGCCAGTGAATATCTTTATTCTTTATGATTAACTTAAAATAGCTTAGTTTGTTGCTTAGTCATTGAGTATTGGGTCTATACTTAGATTATTTAGATAATATAGTTAGTTATTAGGGCCGCCTTTTTTTCTCATTTTAGTTAAATTACTGAGAAATTAGTGACAGTGTTTTTAGGCCTTTTTTTCTCTTTATCTGTAGTGTCATATTGAGTGTGTTTTGTATTAAATTACAACCCTTCTTTTTCACAGGGCACATCTTACACTAATATTAAAATTAGAGGTTCGTGGCCGTGTTTTAAGGCCTTTTTTGTCTTGCCTATAGCATTACATTGTGTTTGTCTGTGTGTTATCTCTTGAATTACAGCCCTTCTTTTATTTACAGGGCAGATAGTTTCTCTGGCTAAAAAATTTTATTCGTAGCTAATTTTTTCGGAGCAGTCTTTTTCTCAAGGCTTTATTAGTTGTTTTGTGTGCGTATTACTGTTAGAGCCCTCGGGGCATTGTTGCGGTGACTTGCTGTAGTCAGTATTTATCTTTGTACCTTTGAAAGTATGTCTTAGGAGAAGGAAAAAGCCAAGTCTGGCTAAAACAAATGTTGAAGATGTGGGCAAAAGATGTCTATAACTGATGGAATGTGTCTGCTGTGCTATATGCCACTCCTTTAGCTCTAGAGTGCTGCATGAGGAAAAGAAAACTTGTGGATAAGGGGCTGTTGAAATCCTTTTTCCAGGAGTCACTGGATAAGTCAGACAAGCACTCCAAAAAACCTTCAGAACTGACAGTCCATCTACTTCGAAATCAGCTTCTAGTAAAACTTCGACATCTGTTCCACAGCCTTTGGAAGAGACTGTCGTTATGGTTAGGAGCCGGTATCTCCTACATTAAAGTCTCCAGTATTACATTCGGTGGCTTCGTCACATTCTTCACTGGCCTCAAGTAGACTGTCTGATTTGGATGTGGACCTCGTGGTGGTGAAGCTTCTACAGATACTGGTGCTGGCAAAAATTTTATTGGCACTGATGCCGGGGGCTTCGGAGCCAACCTCAGTTCCTCCAAAATCTTCTGTTCCTCCTCTGATCTGCATGGAAGCTACGGAGCTGAAGAACGTGGAACTGATCGTGAACCCCATGGGACCGACGCTCTAGGTTTTTTTGGCCCCGACTGCCCTGATGTCTTCACTGACCGAGGGATCTTGGGGCCGACACTCATTGGTCTGGTCCAGGGAGGATGACAGGACTAACTTGGTGCCGACTTTACTTCTCGGGGCTTTGGCTCGAGTGGGTTTGGCCCCCAACCTCTGGCTCAGAGCCCTCCGTACTGGTGCAGACAGTTTCCATCGAATCTTCAGATCAGAGGAATTCTTCTCATCTGGGCCGAGGGGCCTTCGAGACTATGAGGAGGGCTTTGTCTGCCTTGATGACCACTCCCATCAGTTCGAGCAGCTCCCTCCTTGAAAGCACTGGTGTCTGCCTCTTCATCACATGCTCCCTTGAAGCGTAGAGAATCTGGAACCTCAGGAAACCCCATTGGGTGAGCCATGTTCTTCTGAGACCTCTTCAGAAGCTGCCACTGAAGTGCCTTGGAAGAAACTTTGCAAGAGGAAGCATTTGGACTCCCCACAGGAGTCTGTCACTTCCGATACTGACTTGGATGAGTCAGAAGGGTCCCCACGGTCCCTCTCAGAAGATGTCTTCTTTGCAGAGATCTTAGAAATTCTTAAACAGAGGGGTGGCTGGAAATCCCTTCTGATGAGTCAGTCCTCCTGAAGGCTTTTGGGTCTCAACCCTCCACCTCTTGGGTGTCTCTAACCTTTTGAGTTGCTTGAATTACTCACTTGAAGTGCATGGGAGTCCCCAGACACCACGAAGCCTGTCCCCAGGAGGCCTAACAAATTTATAACTAGCCCTCAAGATAGACCGTATCTTACTAAAGGAGTACCTGTTGATGCTATGGTGGTGGCAGACCCCACCAAGAAGGAATTATCAGAGACTTCTTAATCATCTGTTCATTACAAAGAGATCTCCTGAAGGAGCTAGGAGACTTCAGTAGCTGCAGAGGTTTTGGACAAGGTAACTTCCCAGCTCACCACTCTTAATTCGATAGTGAACTTGTCCGTGCATCTGGTATCATATGCAGCTGATGGTATGAGCAAAACAGCGGGTACAGAAATCTCTCTCGAGACATTCCTGGATGCGTTTGTGTTCCTTTGTGGAACCCTTTAAGTCTTCCTTCATGACGATTCATTCCTTTTTGGACCACAGATAAAGGAAACACTTACCAGGAGTGAAAAAGATGGAAAGACCTTGTCTGCCGTTGGAGTATGTTTTTCTACCCTCGAATAGACCTTACCCCAAAGGGAGGGGAGGTGGAAAGATATGGTTCTGTAAATCTCAAGGATCTTTCCAGAGCACTTGTGGTGAAACCCCCTCTAGAGGCAGAGGAGGGGGTAATAATGGAAGATGTCACCCATGCGGCAGAGTGGGTCAACAGAACCAGGGCGACGCAAGCCCTATCAGCGTTCCTGAAAGGAGACCCGACTGTTCATCTCTGGAGGCAGTCTGGGGGACGCCTATCTTTATGCCTAGACACCTGGCTAAAAATAATACAGCTGGGTACAAAGAATATTATCCAGAGGATACTCAATTCCCTTTGCCACTCCACCCCCTCTAATAAAAAAAATCCTAGGCGTTCCACCCAGTCATAGGGACCAAGCAGCCTTAGAGGTCCAAAGGTTGCTGGAGAAGAGAGTCATCCGGCCACTCCCAGCAGACCAGAGAGGATCCGGAATTTACCCAGCGTTCTTTTTGGTTCCAAAGAAAATCTGGGACTGGAGACCTATTCTGGACCTAAGCAGACTAAACAAGTCAGTAAAAAAGTCGATGTTCCAGATGGTCACATTTCAGTCAATACTCCCCTTTTTGGGGAAAGACCGTTGGATGTACTGTCTAGATCTTCAGGATGCGTACTACCACATAAAGATGGACAGGCCATACAGGGTCATCTACGCTTCTGGCTGGGAGCCAGGCATTATCAATTTAGCGCTCTGCCCTTCTCACTATAGCCCCCAGAGTGTTCACCAAATGTATGGCAGTAGTCACCGCTCACCTGAGACTTTGGGATTTCAGGTGTTTCCATATCTAGACACTGCCACCACCATCAACTTATTCATGCGAGGGACACAACCTTAAATCTCTGCAATCAATTGGGGATTACCATCAACTCAGAAAAATCGCCATTGCAATGGACAGTCCTTTATAGGAGCAGAACTAGACACCTTTGAGTGACCAAGTCTGCCTCCAGAAAAATATATTTTTTACAGTAACTGCAAAGGGGGAGGGCTTGGAAATTGACATGATGAAATTGTCCAAGACATACGTGCAGTGGGAGTACAGATGAGAGCTGTGAAGTAAACTTGACGTACAGGCAGAGAACCATTGAATTTGAAACTGACATCATAACATAATGGATGACCTTCCAAAATGGGGAAAGCATGCAACCCCCCCCCCCTTCTTAACATATCACCTTTTTTAATGTAGGAAACTTCATGCTGCGAGAATGCTTCAACTTTCTTAGTAATGGTGATGGTCAAGAGTTGTATAAAGCCTGTAACTTTATCCAGAAAAAGGGATAGCATAAATATGAAATGTGGAAAAGATGTGTGAAAATTGTAATTGGCCTTTCAGGAATGATGCAGCTGCGAATAATAGAGTATAACTGTTTTCACACACACTAGCTCCTGTCAGAAATGCAGTATCAATACTGGTCCAGGACTATTGTACTTTTGTTTAGACTGTGGATTCCACATTTTATATTTTTATTTAAGCACTAACGGCAGAAGAAAGAAAAATAGAGCTTAAACATTTCTACCCGAGTTAGTGAGCTTAAACATTTCTACCCTGCCAGTATGTAACTTGGAAAGTTAGGAATAGGAGTAGGATCATTTAGCTGTAATTAATGTTCTGTTCAAAACTTTTTATTTGCTGTGCAAGCAAATATTCACATATTTTTCAGTTCTCTTCTCTAACTTCAATTAAATATTTATTATCCAGTTGCAAATGTTTTTGGCTGGTAGTTCATTGGTATGTAAGGGCATTGACATTGTATCATTGTGTTGTGTTTCAGAAGTTTCATCGATGGCTACTAAACAGTTGTATTATGGTTGGCCAAATTTAAGGTGCAGTGGCATAGTAAGTAACATTGTTGCCTCAAAGCAAAAGGTTCTCTGGTTGAAGTCTTGGCTGAGGTGCCTTCTGTGTAGATTCTACATGTTCCATCTGTGTTTACAAGGGTTTTTCTCTGGGGCTTTGGTTTCCTGACAGATTCCAAAAACATGCAGTAGGTGGATTGGGCACACTCTAAATTGGCTATAGATGTGTATGTGGCAGGAAAGAACTGTGGCACAGCTAGCCACCCAGTAGTGTAAGACATTCACTCTGGATGATTCATGGTTGTGACACCCTGACTCCATGTGCAAAATGGGGAAAATTAGGATTATGGATGGATAGATGACTCATTTTTAAGAGTAAACATTAATTGAGGATTTACTTGCCAGACTAGTCTAGCTGGTGGCAGTGTTATTTTACAAGACCTAGTGGTTTATAGTAGAAAGGTATAATTACCACCTCTTGGGGAAACTGTGCGTGTCTGTGTATATCTGTCAGTGTGCAAATAGTTTGTCAAGTCTCACTTGGAGATTGTTCTAGAAGACATTGGGCTTGGAGCAAGGTGGGAAAATCCTTGGAAGCCAGTGATTGACTCTGTTGTGTAGCTGTTAAGTGTAAAGCTTATTTAGATGAGTCAAGTGTTGGTCACAGCCTGCAGTAACAGAGCATATTCACTATATGCTGTTAAGGTGAGTCTGCCATAATTTGATTTGATGCCAGCAGTGTGTATTAAATGCCTGTATCCTAATATATCACTTCATGGGCAGTGGTGCAGATTGCAAGACTGTAGCCAGTAAATGTTGTGTATGAAATGTATCCCCCATCTGTGGCGTAATAAACTGGTGACAAAGGTGGAATCCTGAAGCTATAGTTTCCAAATGCTTCATATTACATTTTTTTTTTTTTTTTTTTTTTTTTTTTTTTTGTTATACGATGGTTGACTCTTATTTTAAGGCAGAGTAGCACAGCAGGTAGTATTGTTGGCTCAAAGCGAGAAGTTCTCTGCTTTAAGTCTTGGCTGGGCTGTCCTCTTAATAGAGCCTGAATGTTGTTACCTCTTTGTTCATAAGGGCTTTCTCTGAGAGTTGTGGTTTCCACATTCCAAAGACGTGCAGTTGGTGGACTGGACACTGTAAAATGGCTGTGGCTGAATGTATGTGGTATGAAAGAATGGTCACAGAGATAGCCACCTGGTGGTGTAAAACATTACTTTAGATGAAGGTCAGTGTTGCGACACCCCAGCACCATGTTCAAAATCAGGAGGGGATTATGGATAGATGTGTCCCTTTTAAGAATGAACATTAATTAGCATTAACTTGCTAGACTACTGTAGCTGGTAGCAAGGTTACTTTACAAGTTGTAGTGCTGATAGTAGAAGAAAGGTATCATTATTGCCTCTCGGATAGTGTGTGTGTACAAGCATAGAGATTGCATTGGAAGACATTGGCCTTAGAGCAAGGTGGAAAAAAGTTTGGAAATCCATGATTATAACTCTGCCCTGTAGCTGTTAAGTGTAAAGCTTACTTAGCTGTGGCAAGCTTTGGTCACAGCATGAGACAGCAGAGCATATTCACCCTATGCTGTTAAGGTGAGTCGGATGTCGTGCATGATTTGATGCCAGCAGTATGTATTAAAAGCCTGTGCCCAACACATCACTTTGTGGTTAATAGTGCAGATTAAAAGATGGTAGACTCCTAACCATGATGTATGAAATGTAAGCAGCGCAGATTGAAGGATCATATCTCCTGTATGTGAACATGTGACAGAGGTGGATTAGACAGTTGTTAAATGTTTCATATTGTTTTGCCGAGTTGTAGATATATGCTTGCATAGGTTGGGGATTGGTATAATTGTTAAGGCGTTTACCTCACAATCACAAAGTACAGGGTTTGAGCCTCACCTTTGGAAGGACAATTGGCTAGGCTTAAAATGGCTCACAAGGGCAGGTAGACTATGTGAACCTATGGATCTATAATAAATACCAGCAATAGGAATGCATTTGAAGATAAAACCTGAGTAATATCTCCTGTTTTTGTTTTTATTCAAACATAACTTGAATATTCTACAGCTTTAATGTGCTCTTTCACCCGAGTTTTGTCTTTCACAACTTAACACTAAATTGTCTATATCTGTAAGTAGGTCATCTGGCACCCTCTGCATTTCCACAAAATGGCACCTATCCAACTCAGCTGAGGGGCAAAAAAAAAGTCTTTGTGCACTGAAACTACTACAGATGTAAAAAGCTCCTTGCTACTGTTAAATTCACACACTGAGCATAAAGCCATCACCACAAATGGTGTGGTGGTACCTATTTATGAACCTGCAAAATCTTTCTGGCTAGTGTTGCACTCTCCCACCATCAGCACTTGCAGATTTGTACTTTCTAATTTGCTTGTGCTTGGGGCAGCCACCCCCTTCATACCACCTTAGTTATGGCACTGAAATCATCGGTATATATTAAAGTTAGTGGTAAGTCAACCCCTGTATACCATTTCCCACTTTGATTAATTGAGATCCTTTTGTTTTTGACATCACATTCATCAATAAGACAAAAAGCATACCACATAAGACAGCCTTGCTTAACCATCTTTCCCATGCCCCAGTCCATAAGTGTCTTTTATCCTTAATAGAATAGGATATTGACCATAAATACAATTTTGTATGTGTATTTATTTTTGTTGTAGTTCTAATTTTAAGCTCAAACCATTTCTAGCATTGAAAGTTTTTCAGCAAATTAAAATCACTTTCCAGAGTGCTCAGTCCTTTTCATAATCTCACACTTGCAAAAATTTCTCTGCCAAGTAAAACCTCACTGAGGTGCTCAGAGCCGAAAATTACTTGGAGCCCTATCATTGCGTAAACTGCTCTTGTACGGTGTAGCACATTTCGCCTTACAAGTAGGAGAAACCCCTCTTACCAGACATATAAATCACGATCTCTGAACTCCCACTGTCCAGGCTGTTAGTATTGTATGATCCACTGAGAACCATTCTGTCATACTCAGGAGCCTTCTGTTTCAGCAAACTTTTGTCTTTGTCTTCTGTTAAATAAATGCTCCTCAGCTGAGCAGGTTTCTTCTAGAACTGTTGTTGCCCCTTCCTAGAACTGCAGTTGCCCCTTCCTGTACTGCACTTGATTGCATAGTCCTTGCCATCTGTTCCTTCCCTTCCCAATCAAAACAATTTGAGAAGAACAACCATTTCCATAGTTTCACTAAATGAAACTTTTCCAACACTGACAACTCCTTCACTTTGATAACTGCGGTACGGTAGTATCAAGACCTACTTCAGCGATATTCGTGATTTGAATAGATTTAGACTACACCTCTTCCCACATCACGCTAGTACTCCTCTTCCTCCATCTAATAGAGGAAGTTTGGCCATAACATCTGGTAAATGTTTCCTTGTTTGTAGGCATACTACCTCTGGTCTCTCCTGAAAAGAGGTAGCCGGCTTAGTGGACTAATGCAGTCAACAAAGCATGGATAAGTAAACACACACACACACACACACACACACACACACACACACACACACACACACACACACACCATAGACATCGCAAACGCACACACACACCATAGACTCGCACACACACATACCCAAGCAGATATGCAGTCTTTTAAACACACTTTTATATTATCTAGACGAAGTAAAATCTGTATAATATTCCACTGTAAATAAACAGGAAAAGGGGCTACATTTTGGGGGAAAAATAAGTACCAAGGGGCAAAATTTCCTGTCTTGGCCAGCTCTTTCGCTGTGGAGGGATAAAGTACTGACGGTTACCTAGGCTACCCGAGTTTGAAAAGCACCTCTGGGATCACCTGAAGAGGGAAAGTTGTGAGGGGATTAAGCCCAGTTGCCTGTCCAGGGATGAGAAGGGTGGGACACACATCCAAGTCTCACAAAGTGCAGTAATTTCTGCAATGGAGACCACAGAGACCTGTATGATGTGCTCATTTTAGCAGGTGGATTGGTTGTGTGTTTTTGTCACTTAGAGAAGTGACTGTCTGTCTGATTTGCCAATTGCACGTCATTCTGGAAGAATGCATACTAAGCTTGTATGGGGAGTTGGAGCCGTATAGAGAGAAGCCAGATCCCACACCGATGGCAGTACTCTGGTTCACTTACCCTCAACACTAGGAGAGCAAATGGGTCATAGGACCTTTCCTCCCACGAGGAGTAAATGGGCCAGTTGAGCAGCTGGAGAGGAGGCTCGATCAGCTAGGAAATTTTTTTTTTTTTTTTAAAACAAATGGGCACTGTTTTAAGTGTAGTAATGCCTTCCTGAGTAGACATTAGCAAAGAAATAACAGACCTTCCAGGGGTGCTTTTTTGCCTGTTTTGACTGGTTTCACAACAGTCCTGTTGAATTTTCTTTCCGTGTAATGACTCCCCTATCAGACATTTATTTATATATTTTTATATAGCTACATATATGTATTTTTGTATAAATATATATGTATTGACGTGTATGCATATGAATCCAGGACTGTGCACCTTCTTGTAGTGTAGTGCTCAAGTCATACTGATAAATGTTGAAAATGCACAGCAGAAGAGCATTTTGCAACTTATGCTGTTGTACCTGTGTACACCTTGCATATATACACAGCAGCAAGTGTATGCACTGCTGAGTGTACAGTACAGGAGTTGGCTTTATGCCATCTGGACTGTTGCTGCTGGCCCTGATTATGTAGGGACACAGTTCAGAAAGGTACTGCATGTCTTTGTATCTATTACCCATTCCTACGTACATCTGCTTGTTTATATCTCACTGGGGCTTAATATGTGTGGCTGACATTGTGGATATACAAATTGCCATGTTACTTGTTTTTATTTGCCTGCACTGCTGTCAGCTGTGTAGTGGTGACAAGACAGGTAGATTGTGTGTGTGTGTGCGTGCGCTTCTCTGCAGCCAGATCTGTGTGCCATATTAGTGTGTGTGGATATCTGCCATACAAAGGTGCCACTGCTATTGTTACTCAATGCATACCTCTACTTGCTAATGTACAACCATGTCTACCAGCAACACCCACTTGTATAAACACATGTGTATATAACTTTTTGTACCCTCATGTACACATGTATATTGGTCTACTTCATATGAGCAAAAGTCCATTTGAACGAATCTGACATTGAGACAAATTTAAAGAAACTCTAAATGAAACTTTAAAAACCCAAATCTCACATAAAAGAAAACTGCTGGCCAGACTTCTCCAACCAGTCCATCAAGCTATCTTACACAAAACAAAGTAAAAACCTTCTGGTATACTTCCTTTGTTTTTGCAGGGGGCCAGCCCACCTGCCCTCCATGTGGGGGGTCTCCACCCCCCACCCCCTCTGCAACAACTGTGAGTGCCCCGCATCCCCTGCAAATTAAATATACCATCTACTCCGAGATGACACTATGTAAATCAGGTTTTTTGCAGTTTTGTTAAATTCACCTCTGTAATGTCAGATTCGTTGATATGGTATTTACGTCTTATGAGGTAGACGCACAGTGTCTGTATAATATATATATTTTTGTGTGTGTGTAATATATATATATATATATATATATATATATATATATATATATATATATATGTATATATATATATATGTGTGTGTGTGTATATATATATATATATATATATATATATATATATATATATATATATATATATATGTGTGTATGTATGTATATATATGTGTGTATATATATATATATATATATATATATATGTATATATATATATATATATATATATATATATATATATATGTGTGTGTGTGTACATATACGCACACACCCACCTGTCTATATATAATATCTATGTATGTATGTACGTGTGTGTACATGGATGTATATAATGTCTACTTCTACCTAGGGCAGTGAAAATTCAAAACATTTGAGGAACCCCCCCCCCCCCAAGCTTTGGTATCTCACTGTTGCAATATTCATAAACATAACTGAGCAAAGAAGTCTAGAAGTAAACATTTTAGGTGATCATAGGCTATGCAGACTCAAAAGAGGACAGTTGTCCATCAAGTTTCCAATGCACAGATCTATTCTACTGTTTAGTTTTGGTATTGTGAACTTGCTGCAAAGTTCGAAGGAATTTTTCTCTGTTCATTTATCTTTGTAACTTCAATACCTGTATGTATGCGAGAGCTCTCCCGCTTGCGCTCTCTCTCTTTCCCCTTATTAATGGTCTGTAAGTCTTACTTTCTTGTCTTTCACAATTTTACACAATAGCCTATTCTCTCCTTTTTGATTTCTTATTTTCTATTCTACTACAGTATTTCAGACTCGTTTATTCTCAAGCCTTCTTTGCTTGACGTTTACCTCTTGAATTCTGTGTATTGTTTTCATTTGACGCAGATCTTTGGTCTGAACTTTTACCTTATCTTGTCTCTAGCACTGTTTCTGCTGGTTAACTCTATCATTATCTTATCTAATTTGCTTCCCTACCCTTTTTTTTTTACTTTTGCCTTTACCCTTCTCTTTACCAATTCTATCTTTTGTCCTATCTTTTGACACCATACTTTTGATGTATGCATTCTGGCCACATCTCCTATACTCTGTTTTTTTCTGAAGCGTCTCTGTGTACAGTCACCCATCTCTTTCATGGTGGAACCTAAAAAGACAGTAGTCACTTAATCATAGTATTAACTTACCCACAGCTCATAGTGTTTGTCTGGTACTGTGTTTTCTCAGGGTTTTACTTGCTTATCCTACCCTACTTCCACCCCCCACCCCCCAATTCCTCCTCTTTTATTCAAACCAAAACTCCAGCCCTACCTGCCTGATCAATTACTTCTAGCCCTCCATTTAAAACAATTCATGTTTTCACTTCCCTCTCTGTCTCTCTCTCTCTCTCTCTCTCTCTCTCCCTCGTATATAAAATTTATATATAAAATTTATATTTACATGTGTGTACTACCTGTTGATTCTCACGTCTCCCTTAGCCATTGTGCCAATTATTTCCCACCCCACAGACTCTCTCCCTCCTCCCACCAATACATGCAGTAATATTCCATACTCTTCTACATAATATTTGCAGAATAAAGATGAAGTTGCCTGTCACCACTTCTTCTTCCTCCAAAAAACACACTTACACATGTTCTTCTTAAACCTACTCTCATAGTTGTGTGCTACCACCCCTGCACAACTCCTCCCACTGTTCTTCACTCCTCTCCTCTCTAGTTCTTATCTCTCTTGGTATTCACTTATATATATATATATATATATATATATATATATATATATATATATATATATATATATATATATATATACCCACCGTATCTTTTTGTGTCTGTTCCAAAGATGCTCTGCATTGCTCTAACTGTATTACTCATCCTGCTATGTCATCTTATGGACTGCTAGATATCAGTTGCACCTAGAATCAGCTGACCACACAGCCACATCATTAAACACAGCTGCCACTTCCAATTTTTAATTGCACCATACTTCAAAGACTCTGCCAATTTGTATTACAGATAGACTTTTGAATAACATCGGCTCAATCTAAACCTACAAGCAATAGAAAAAAATTGCCTCAAAAAATTAACCTGTTTTACCTATATTCTCAAAAAAAAAAAAAAAAAAAAACAGTGTAGAGGCATCTACCCAAATTCAGGTCTTATCAATCACCATAACACAGCTAGCAAATCACCTCCCACCCTAATACATCATTCCCTTTCCTTACCCAAAGAACAAAAAAGAAACCTAGATATATTGTGTAGACTAACAAAATCACAGAACTCGCATGGATAGCCCAGTATACCACAGATGTATTCTGGCAATTACCGAAATATGGCTGAAGCCTAACATAAAGGAGAAATTACTTGAACGACCCCCTAAAAAATGTGGTAGTATAGCAATCTTATTCTTCAGCTTTATACAAACGAAATAGTTTCAATAATAGTATTCCCATGTTGCACAGTACCAAAATACTCCTCATACCTCAGCTTTCAAATAGAAAAAAAAAAAACTTTGTATCATTACTCTCTTCATTCCCCCTGGAAACTATATAAAATTTTGGAATATCTTCGCTGGATATCAAACACCCCAATACCATTCCTAATAGAAAAAAAATAGTGGGAGACCTATAAATATCGACTGGCAAAATATTACCGCCCAACTTTCCCAGCCCCAGTAGTGACCTACAAAGCCTTGTACAGCAAATCATATCCACCGTATCACATCCACCCTAGAGTGGATAATGGTCTCTGACCCTCGGAAATAACACCCTTTAGAACCTGTGCAGACTTCTTAGTGAATGTCATTACCCATCATATTAGACAACATGCAGTCCTCCTTTTCAATACAGTATTTTTTAAAATTCCAAATTACATGGTATCCCTTGGAAGAAAGAGTGAAAGCTAACCATGTCCACTGGCTGTCTATCAATACTAGATTCTTATGCATAACAGCGGGTTGACCTGGACAAAGTGGAAAATGAACAATACACCAAAACTTCTGCAAGAGTTTAGAGAGTGTCATAATCTTTAAATGGTGACAAAACATTACAAGAATCTGTAGAACTGTCATAGACACAATCCCCAAAAATTCTGGTCCTCTTGTCATGAACATAATCCCCAAAAATTCTAGTCCTCCAGAACATCAAAAACTTCATGCAAGAACTAAAAACAATCCACATCTATCACCCAACCTTTTCCCATTTGAAATTGGTTAAATATCTGTTTCATAGACAGTGTAGCTGCCCTTACCAAAACCAACCCCAACATCTGTAATGCCCCTGCCAAAATCTCCCCCACTATTACACTAACTTTCAACTTAAAAATTGTCTACTTCATATATAAAAACAAATTGCTTCCCAATTTCAAACCATGTTCACCAGCTGCTGAAAGCTTTTCATGTGAATTTTTCAAACTAGCTGCCAGTGCTATGCTATAGCATAAAACTCGCATTACACTGCTTATGTATAGGGGATCCTGAACAGAAAAATCCAATTTACAACCTGTCATCTGCAAAAATAAAGTATTGGGAAGTATTCAAGTGCAGCTTCAATATCTACTTAACCCTTTCCACTTGCTGGACAAGGCTTCCACCCAGTGCATAGTACTACCAGGGCCCTTGCATACATCCTAGACAACATCAGCAAAGAAAGCAACAATGGCAAATTTTGTGTTCTGTTTATTCCAAGACCTATTTTAGGCCTTTGACTTTTTATCACATTACAACTCCTACACACACAATGTCTTCCTTTGGCCTCTTGCACTCTACTCTCACCTGGTTCAGAAGCTGGTGGCTCTGCACCCTTTCCTGACCATTACCACAGGTGTACCTCAAGGCTTTATCCTTTGTGCCTTGCTGTTTCAACATATTGGACAACAATCTCTATACTTGAACCTTTCTCATAATACATAGAGAACTCCACTCTCACTTGATTCTGATAGATCAGCTCATCTTAACACACAATAACCCTTTACATCCTCTGAAAGCTGCCTCCAATACGCATAATTATTGCTGGCCCAACTTGCATACTTTTGCCAAGGCTGAAAATCACCATCCTAAACCATGCTGAAATTCCGGCAGTATCTCGTACTAAATTGCTTAACATGCCCAGTGCTGATCACCTAAAATTTAGCCTGCATATTCTAAATGCAATTATTGTTAAAAAGTAAGGTATTTTACTAAGATCATTTGTTATATTGGTGTACTGTAACAAATTGTTTTTGTAATTGTGTGTTTTTGGAGCTGATCTCCCTGGGCCTCTACTGAAAATGGACATGTATCCAGTTAGACTAGCCTGGTCAACAAATGTAAAATAAAATGTAAAATATTTAAGGAAAAATGCATTTTTTACACTGGGAATATGATGTGAGATCAGTAGAGAGAGAAGACCTACAACGATGCATTGGAAGATTTAGAACATAATTGTCAATTAAGAAAAAGTATAAGAAAGATATTTTTTCCAAGGAAAAATATAGTATTAGTATGGAGTTACTTAAGCACATTAGTAAAGGAAGATGATAGAGTAATGAGAGAAATAAAAAAAAAAAAAATGTAAAGGTAGAAATAGAAATAACTCAGGAAAAGATTATGAATAGTGTAGTAAAATATGTGCACAAAATGATTAAAGAAAAAAAGTAGTGAAAAAAACATGGAAAGTATATAAAAAAAAAAAAAATAAAGAATTGGAAAAGGATATTTCTTTACTTGTCCTGATACTTTAGCTCATTTAAATTTAGATTAGTCAGTAGGCCCAGATGCAATAGAGTATGAAATGTGTAAAAATTTTAAGGGATTGGCAAATATTTTGAGTTTGAATATTTAAACGAAGGTTTTATGTATATGAATTATGTAGTGGAATACTTAAATTCATAAAATTGGGGACCCGTAATATTGAATGATTCAAACCTCTTTTTGTATTTTCATAAAGATCTTGTAAACTGAAATGGAAAATATGGAATATGGTATGTGTAGTATAAAAGGGAGGGGTTGTGAAGAATTATTAATAGTTAAATTGTGGATATTATGAACAGAAAAGCAAAAATCATGTTAGGATATCTTAAGGCATTTGACACAATTGGACGTGAAGTGAGAAATTTAAATTATGTACGTCTGTGTTTAGTTATACAATTGTACACTACATTGGTTATGAATGTGATAGCTGTGAAATTACGAAATAAATTAGAAAATGAAGGAGGTGGGATATGAAAGAATTCCAGTTCTGTTAACGTATGCAGATGACATAATTGCAAAAAAAAAAAATTTGGATAAAAAGTAATAATGTACACATCTGTCTCTAGAGATGACAGAGATGGCTTTAAAAATAGAAAAGTAAAGGTTTAGGTGATGTACTAAACATAGGGGTATATATTTTATATTGAAATGTTTGTGTTTGGTATAAAGTTTGGGAATAAAGATGAAAGTAGAATTCAGTAGGGCGAAAACCATAAAAAAAAGCAAAGATGTATTTTCTGGAGAACATATAAATGTATTATTCAGAAAAGACTTTATCAAGTCATTACTGATGGGGTGAAAGCATACTTGGCAAGTTATATTCATGTTGCCAGCAGCATTTGAAAAGGAATTATTAGTACAGATAATTTTTTATGAGGTTCTAGGTTCAACCCAACAAAAAAAGTTGTGTGTAAATAATGCAGAAGGATGTTTAGGGTTAATTAACACCGTGATATATGCTGCTTCATTAAATTTGTACAGTGTTAAAGTGGATAAATGAAAAAGATGAGAAATTTGTAAAACTGTATACATTTTTGGGCATGGTAAAAAAGTAAAGGAGAGAAAATGTGTAAATGAAGAAAAAATGTTGTGGAAAATAAAAATTGATACCAAAAAAGAAAAGTATGGTATAAGAATGTAATGATTTTCCCATGCTTTGCATAGTACTTTTTTTAACAGATGAAAATTTTAAAGCTACAAAAATAAGCAAATGGTGTAATCGGAAAGAATGTCTTTTTTTTTTTGGTGTGGAGACTGGTAATAGTTTGCCAGTAAAAGGAAATATGCCATATAAAAAGAAAAGTGGTACAGTACGTTTACATTGTCAAGAAGAAGAAACTGTGGAACATGAGTTCTTGAAATGTAAAACAGTTTTCCCATAACTTTTTTTTTTTTTTTTTACTATGTAAAGATTTTTTTTGAAGTTGTATAAAGTGGATAAAATAAACAGGGATATGACTAAATATGGATATTATAAGAGTAGAAGTAGAGTGTTTAAAATAGGTAAATATGTGGGTTATATGAAATGAAAGAATAAATGAAATTTATGTTTAATGGTAAATGGATTTTAGCAACAATATTAAGTTAATCAGATGGTAGTTATGTAAAAAGGAGTGGGGGTTTAATAGAGGTGCAAATTTAGCATGATTGTAAAGGAAGTTATGAATGTGTAAACATATTTCTATATTTGTATGTAATGTAAATATTTTGTCAATAGAGATTTTTTTGTATACAAATAAGAGACTCCTACTCTGCTTTATAAGTGACATGGGATCCTTTTATATCGGCTTGAGCTAACTGAAGGATGGCACACTTAAGGAATGCAACTTATGTTGCAATGCAGTATCAGCAGTCTCTCTACCTAGTGTGGGAGTAGAACCCCACAGCCTTTTGCACCAAAGGCGAGTCTGCTACCTATTGCACCACTGATGGTGTTCTAATAAGACTGCATGCTTTGCTGTAATCCAACTCGACCAAAAACCACCACTGCATTGCACTAAAAGAACTGTTGGCTAGAACTACCTTACAATCTTGCATACACCCAATTAATCACGGCACAAAAAAATAGAAACAATCCTTCACCTGCCCAGATGTTGGTAAAATTCTCCAAAATTACACCCCACAACGTCCATTAAGATCATACAATAAATGTCTCCTTTTTGCACACAACCCCCCCCCCCCCACCAAAAAAAAAAATTTGCAGGATACACGGTAGCAAAAACCTGGAATTCCCTCCCTTTACAATCTGGTCATCAGCAAACTGTCACATGTTCAAAATTTCTTTAAAACATTCTAATTCTTGGCTGTGCTCAGTCAGGATAGTCCCATCCTATAATCCACTCCACTCCTCTTTCACTCACATTCATCTTCTAACCACAGATCCAGTAGTCTGTTTCCATGCGATTCAACTATGGGGTTGGTCTGATCTGACATCAGCACTGAATCTGAAGCTTTTCATTTCCAAGGCTCTGACTCCTTCCCTTCCGTACCCATAGGTCCCTGAACTCCACCTGTGTACGTCAGATCTGGTTTTCTGCCTGAAGTGTTCAGTCGTACTGTTGAGAGTTCTCATCTTACATCCTTTTGGTTGATTTTGTAGAAAGCTTTAACCATTACTCCTCCATTACTGAGAAACTCTTCTCTCTAGTTTTCTTAGAATTGTTAGAGTAGACTTTGAGTTAGATTAGATATTTAGGATTCTTGGAAACTGTAGGTCTTGGGTCTGATAGTATAGTATCTTTTATATAGCATTAAAATAATTAGAACCATTATTGTGTGCTGTGCTTCTTTAGGGGTTTGTTGCATTAGACTTGTTATAATTACTGTAAGTGATAGTTCAGCCGTAGTTTGGTGTGTGTGCGCGCGCATGTGTTTTTTCTATGTTTGTTATGGCTGATGGTCAAGGCTTTAAGAAGTGTACAGTTTATGGGAACAAGCTGCCACCCTAAGATCCATGCTTCCTCTTTGTTTATTGTTAAGGCACCTCTCACCTTGACAGTTCATGTCAGACTTGTTCTTCATTTAGTGCCCATGCCTTGCAGACTAGAAGGGAGAAACTTGTTGAAAAGGGACTCTTCTTATCCTTGGACAACGAGTGAGTAGAGAAATTAGAACAGACCCTGTCTGGAAAAAGAAGTCCCAAGGAAAAGGATGAAAGGGAAAAGAAAGGAGTTGGATAAGATCAAACCAAACAAAACCAAGCTAAAGAGAAAGCAAAATCAGACTTCCGAGAAGTCCCTTAAGCGATTCTTGGTTCTCCGAGTAGTTTTGGCATCAGAACCTAAGGTACAAAGATTTTCGGATCCAACAGTCTCTTGGTCCCATAGGTCTTCTGGTTGGTCTGGATTCTCCTCTGATCCAGTAAGTCCTAGACTGCCTTCTCCTGTTCTTCAGGAAGGAAAAAAAAAAGGTGGTCTATTCCACAGTTGGTGACATAGTTGTCTCTGACCTCAAAGTCTGATCAAACAGGACATCAGCAGAATGATTAGAATTTCGCAGGACACTGATGCATCTCTGGGTTCTGTCTGTACTTTATTCTGTGGGAACATACTGAATGCTGGTCCATCTAGCTCCCTCTCTTGTTTTCCAGAACTGGTCCATTTTTCAATGCCAATTGTCTTGGGATTGATCTGTCCTGGAGTGGCTTTGCCAGAACTGGTAAATCAAGTGACTTCTACTTCAACACCTTCCCTTTTATTTTTTGAGTTGAACATGTTCAGACATGAAGTCTCTGAGCCAAAGTTTCAGCACTGTGACTCCAGGGGGTGGTTCAGCTCCAAAGATTTCGGAGCAGTCTCCTTCCTTCAGTGCTTTGGCACTTGATAGCTCAAACACAGAGATCTGCCTCTAAGCCATTCACTCTGTTCAGGGGTTTCCTTTCTATCAGTACAGGAGGGTGCTGACAGTCGATGGAATCCTAGGCTTTTGAACGGGACCTTTGTGTGCTGAAAGAAAAGATGCTTTCATCCAGATCAGTTCCATCTTGCTGCAGTCAGCTTGTGCTTCTCATCCTACTGTGTGACTGGGACAGTTGGTTCTGTAGGCTTTCAAGGCAACCTGCTATGCAAGCTCCCATTGTGATTCTGAACCGCTCTGATCCTCCCCCCAGATGGTTTATGGAACAGATGCTCCTCCCAGATGGTTTATGGAACAAATATGCAAATGGAAGTACTTTGATTCTCCCCCAGAGTCCGTTATCAAGGGCATGGACTTGGATGAAGACCAAGATTCCCCTCTGGGGACATCACTTTCAGAGAGACCTGACCAAGGAGATTTCAAAGTCCTTTTTAGTGTGTTCTATCAGCAGATGTCAAAAAGGACTCCCAGCTTTCTACCTGCCAGTCTATCTCCATTATGACCATGTGACTGCTTTCAAAATGCAGATGATGGCACATCAAGGACAGCAGGCAGTGGCATTACCATTCACTGAGATGTCTGAATGCACTTATGTGACTTTGCAGAAAGCTTCGGGACATCATTCATCAGTGCCTCTTCAAGTCAAAAAAAGAATGGACTCATGAAAAATAAAAACTGCTGGGCAGGATTCAGCAGAATGGTAAGACTGTCTCTGCAGTATGCATCCACTTTTCCACATCCAGGAGACCTACACCAGGAATCAGCAGGCTGAGAGGAAGAAGCATTTCAGGAAGTGTCAGAGCTCTTTCAGAAAACTCGTGGTGATAGACCCCCCTTATGGCAGAGGTGGAGGTCAATAATGGACGTCATCCTAGAGGCAGAGGTGTTATACATAACAAGGATTTTCGTGGACTATTTACTAAAAAGACCTTTCTGTACCCCTGAAGGGTTGCTGACTGCTGCACTCTGGAGGCAGTTGGGTACTTCTCTCTGCACCCACAAGCCTGGAACAACATGACCTCATATTCTTGGATGCTGAACTTAATTTTCAGAAGTTCTTCTATACCATTTTCCTTCCCCCTAAGTTGCGATATTCCCCCCGGTCAGTGGGAACTTGCAGCAGCAGAAGTTTCCAAATTGCAAGAAAAATGAGACTTACAGCTGATGCCCAAAGACTAGCTAGAATTTGGAGTCTACTCAAGGTTCTTCAGTACCCAAGAAAACAGGGAATCCTCTGAAATAGCTCAAATTCCAGAATGGGTTCAGCCCCCAGGATGTTGACCAAGTTTATGGTAGCACATCTACGCCTACTAAGGATCCATGTTTTCCCAGACTTTGACGATTTGACTCATTACCGCTACAACTGATACTCTTATCACACCATTGGGATCTTCTTCTCGGACTGATGCAGGATCTAGGCATCAGTCAGTCTGATCAAAAGCCAGCCTACACCATCCCAATAGCTTATCTGATGCCACTTGATCACAAGTTTACAGATTGCCTGACTTGCAGTCTGCAGGGTGCTTTCTCTCTGCCTCATGGCAACTCAAGCTGTTCTTCACACTTGTCCACCAACAAGTCTAATCCTCCACCTGTTGGGCCTAATGGCCTCCACCATCCTAATGGCTCCAGATTTTACATTGAGGGTTCTTCTGTGAACTCTAGCAGTACAGTGGTCACAAAGGTTTCACCTCCTGTCAAGATTAGACGTACCTAGATTTGCAGGTGGCAAAGGCAGGTGGATGCTTCCCTTCTTGGGTGGGATGGGGGGCATTTCAAAGGAAGGATGGCCCATGGCACTCTGTTACATACAGAGGTCAACCTTCATAACCCTGTTCTGGACATGAGAATAGTCCTATTAGCATTACAGGCTTTTGAGGATGTTCTTTTCAGAGGTGTGATCCAAGTGCAGACTATCAATATGTCAGTAGTCTAATACATCAACATAAAAGAGGACCCCACTCCTGTCCCCTGTGCTGAGAAGCTGGGAGAGTTTGGCAAATGGGCGATGTCTTCACACTGCATTTTAATAGCAATGCATATTGCAGAGTTGTCCAGGCTTTTGGCAGATAAGATAAGCAAATCCATCTTGATGCCTTGCAAGTGGTCCCCCACTCCCAACAGTGACAACTTTGAACTTCAGTCGCTGGGGCCAATTGTGCTGTGGCCTGTTCACATCTTACCTCAAGTGCAGCAGGTACTTTTGCCCTGATCCCGCCACAGGGACAGTCACCGAGGGATGTTGTACACAGATGGACCCCAGGTCTCCACAATACTTTCCCCCATTACCCTCAAAAGAACAA
The DNA here is from genome assembly GCF_019279795.1 of Protopterus annectens. NCBI lineage: Eukaryota > Metazoa > Chordata > Ceratodontiformes > Protopteridae > Protopterus > Protopterus annectens. The sequence goes on along the minus strand of NC_056744.1, from coordinate 1,076,180,044 downwards.
GTTCATATATAAAGCAGGAGTATGCAAAGATAGTGATCCTTATTGCCCCTTTCTGGCCTTGTTTCCTTCCTGTGGCTTCTTCTATTGTTGTATCACTATCCAGATCTACTAACACACTGGCCAGACTACCTTCTCCGGGCCAGAAAGCCATGAAGTTAACCACGTGGTTCCTCCAATTCTAACATTAGCCAGCGATGCTAGGCTTTCTTCGTCAGTTGTTCAGATCCTGTGAGTGTCTCAAAAATGAACCACTATGAAAAAATACCACAGCAAATAGAAGGGCTTTGAATCCTTTTTCAGCTCATGTTCCTTCCTTTCTAGAATTTCCATCAGAGCTTTTTCACAGTGGGTCCAGTTAGTCAGCTGTCAAAGTATTAATGGCAACCATCTCCAGCTTCCATACAAGCCAGGACGGCCACTCTGTAGGCTCTGAGAATTTCTAAAGCCTTCAAGAAAGGAACATTTCTTCTTTGGCCCTTGATCAGAGACCTGGCACCTCCTTGGGATATAACTGTCGTGCTACAAGTATTGACTCCATTTTGAGCCACCTGCCTCACTAGATAGTTCCTGTATTGGAAAACAATTTTTCTGGTGGCAGTCGCTTCATCAGCCAAAACAGATTTCAGAGATTCCTGCAAACCACCATATTTGTTATAAGGACAGGATTTCCTCGAGAACTAATGCATCCTTCCTTCCTAAAAATGCATCCAAAGCTAATCTAAATCAGTCAGTAAACCTGACGGTCTTTTTTTGTATTCCAAGAGTTTTCAAACAAAGGTGAATATATGCTACGTATGCTGGATTTGTATTGTCAGCTTAGATTTCATCTCTGTAGAAAAAAACTTTCAGAAAGTCAGATCAGTTGTTTCTGGGTGTTCTCTAAGCCAAAATTGGACAAAACCATGGCTAAAGTTATCGTGTCCAGATGGTTATTTGAATGCATTTCCTTCGTGTACAGTAAAAAAGGATTATGTAAGGCCCATTCCACAAGGGCAGTGACGGCTTCAACAGCCTTTGTCTGTAGATTGTCTATTGGTGTTTTGTGCAGCAGCTACTTGGTCAATAGTTCATACATTCATATATCATTATAGACTGGATGAACAATCTAGATCACGTTCCTCCTTTGGCTCCACTATCCTCAGGAATATGATTTCTCGATTCCACCAGAGTCTATACGCTTGGAAATCCATCCCATAGTTGAAACAGAGGAAAATAGACAACATTGGATATGAAAGTTGTGTACTTGCCATTAACCATAGATCCATGTTGTCTGATTTTCTTCAGGTACAGCATTCCTCTCACCTGCTGCAGTCTGCCATGAGTGGATGTGCTTGTACAGTGCCTTAGCGTAGGACTTAGCAGTTGAACTTTCAGTTCCTGTCTGCATGGGTGTCATGAAGTTTGTCACTTCTGACTTGAGTAGCATGAAGTTGGCTTTGGAGAAGTTTTTTATGGAGATTTTCTTATTGGGGTGGGGGTGGGATGTGGATGTTAAGGGGGATTAGCTTATGGTCTGACCTGACCAATGAGGGGGTGACCATAGGTGTGGAGCATCTATTTCCCATGTTGGTAATGACCAGGTCTAAAATATTGGAGTCCCTGGTGGGACAATGAATTAGTTGATCGAGGGTGTTGGAATTTATGAATTCCAAAAACCATTGGGCAAAGGTGTTGGTACACGAGTAGTTTTCCCAGTTAATGGCAGGGTAGTTGAAGTCACCCATTATTAGGGTGTTTGGTTGCATCTTAATATTTTCCAGTATGTTTAGAAAGGTGTAGTGCGAATCTTGGAGCATGGTGGGGGATCTGTAGCAAACTACAATTTTTGAATTGCAGTCTTACCTAGTGTTAGTTGCACCTGGAGAATTTCAGACGCATTGTGTTGGGCAACTAACCTGGTGGTGTGAATATCCTTGGTGAATATGGACACTCCTCCACCTTTAGTGTTTCAGTCCTGGTTTGGTGGCCGAAAAGTGTGGTAAGAGTTGTAGCCTGGTATTGCTGGGGTGCTCTCTGGAGCCTTGAACCAGGTTACTGTACAGATATCTATGTTCTCCATTTTTAGGAGTGCCTCGAGAGAGAGTGCATTTTGAGGTTTTGACTTCTAGCATTGAGTAGCATTACCCTCAGATTTTGCATGCTTGTACCCGTTACGGTGGTGGTTTTGTCCTTTGAACTTTGCATAAAAAAGGCACTATAGGGGTGGCAAGAGCCTTAGCCAGTAACCTGAATCCCATTCATAAGTGTTGAGGTGGAGTACAAAGAATTATGTATGGGTAGGGGATTAGTCAGAGCCTTGAAACTACTGAACTTCAGATTCGGTGCCAAGGTCAGATCTAGTCTGATCTGCCAACCCATAGTTGCACCTGACAAAAATCTGACAATATGGCTCTACCTTTGGGATAAGTGCATAACTTCAATTTTTTTTCGCTCCACTTTCTTACAGCCATTCTGTCCCTTCATTTCCTCCACATGTAATCATTTTTCTGACCTACTATCATTCTTCCCGTCTAAAGTAACGTTCCACTACTGAAAATATTACTGTAGGTTCATAGGCTATTACCAGGCTAATGACCCCCGGTTGCCTTTTTAAGCCTAGCCATTCAAACCCCATAACATGTGCCTGTGAAATAAACATCTTACCCTTATTTAATTTTTTTTTTTTAATTTGCAAACCTCTTTCTCTAGTAACTTTATACACATACTTTATTTGTTTGTATACACTTCTTCCTTACTTTGCTAACCAATTTTCACTCGCTCAGTCTCTCTGATGCTGTGTTTATTAATGGCTTTATTAATTTATTTATTTATTTTTTTTAATTCATGTATTTTTCTTATTTCACCTTGGTTTCCAGCTATCTTTCTCCACCTTTTAATTTAAACGAATTAAGCTTCACTCTAGAATCTGCTCTTACTGTCTCTTGGGTTGCTTTGTATTATATAAATGACCATCTTTAACGACTGTTATTTGATATTGTACTTGCATAAATGACGATCCATATCAGATTTTTATATTTGCTATATTGTACGGAGATTTTCTCCGCAGATCTGCACTGAATGTTTTTTTTGTCTAGTCTGACATTCCCAGTAAACAAATGTAAATATAGAAATAGATTTGTTTATCTGTGTGTTTATATGTATGTGGGTGCATGATGTTTGACAGAATGTTCAGTTCATCGAACAGACTGATCTGTGGTACTAGTGATCGAATATTCACGTGATAATATAGTGCTTATAGTTAGTGGAGATCGGTAATTTGCTCTTTCCACATTGTTGCATGACCTTGAATGTGCAGGAAGAATGTTGTTCAGAGGACATGCCCCTTACACCCCTTGCTAATTATACATACCAACTCTGAGATTGTACTACATTGGGGAAAAGGCATATTCCCCAACCTCCGTATACCACAGTCACAGCCACCATTTTTCAAACAGCTGATTTTTTTCCATCAACTTTACTGGCTTTGAAAACACTCTGACAGAAGGGTCTGTCATAACACTGAATCATTTCAGTGAAACTCAAATGGTCTGTCCCATTTCATTGTAAACTCATTTTGTAGAAAACCTTCTTTCCAAGAAGTGTATCCTAAAGGGATGTTTATGCAGGGAGGGCAAGCTCCCATGCGAGGGCATTGAACCCTATACCCACTAACTGCATCGCACAACCATAGAGAAAAGAAGACCCCACCACACACAGTGAATCCATGTTTTGAGAGCAAACGCAGACCTCTTCAGATGTGACATTACAATGTGATTCTGACCATCGCAATTTATGTAGTCTGTGCTTGACTCAATTCCCTAATAACTGCTGTAGGTTTATAGGTAAGACCTAACTGCCCTTCATTTTAAGCCTAGCCAGTTTCCTGGCTCCTTGTTGAAATGTTGACACCCAAAGTGCTGAAAAGCCAAAATAAAGCGAGTCTGAAAACGTAGGAGAAAAGTGAATAACGAAAATCGCTGCTCTTAAAACTTCTTTTTGGTGGGGGGGGGGTGAGGGAACAAGCCCTTCTGCACCCCTTGAACTTTGTACCAAGTCTGAGATCCTCATACTTCTGAGAAAAGGGAATATTCGGAGAAATGGCATCTCTAACTTGGTATACAGAAGTTTGCTCTCTTGCCTATTCAGTCTCTGTGCTTTGGGACTCCCTCTAGTGGGTCCTGACATTTGAAATGGTTACCCAGTTTCCCTTTTCGTGGTTGAAATAGCTATCCCATTTGGTTATAGATTGACCTTACCCATCCTATGGTTGATAATTTATGTATTACTCCCTCATTAAGGGGACTCATGCTTGAGATAAAACATGTTGGGAGCTGTCTGCCATTAGTAGTGCAGGGGGCAGTCCTGGCATAAGTTTTCTGTTTCCCACCCATAGATAAAAGTTGAGCTTGAAAATGGTCAGGAATTATGTGGATGGGGAGTCTGTATTTCTGTTGCCATTTGACTTGCTGATATGCAGTAAATAATCCAGTAATCCATAATTGGTCAGAGGATGTCTTGTATGCCAGACGCAGGTCAACTATTAGTAGTCTGTGGAATACTGAATATAGTGACAGAGCTTTGTTTGTCCATGTAGGCCTTGTATTATTTTAGTCCGGTGTCTTTGTGGATGTTCCAGTTGTTGCATGTTTTTGGAGATTTTTACTATAAGAAACTACACCACTGTATACTTTCTATGCACTTCTGCATTTTTTTTCTGTGAAATGAATTTTCAGTGAAATGGGTTTGATTTCAGTTCCAGTATGTGTGTGTGTGTGTGTGTGTGTGTGTGTGTGTGTGTGTGTGTGTATATATATATATATATATATATATATATATATATATATGTATATATATATATGTGTGTGTATATATATATATATATATAATGTGTGTGTGTGTGTGTATATATATATATATATATATGTGTGTGTGTATATATATATATATATATATATATATATATATATATATATATGTGTGTGTGTGTGTGTGTGTATATATATATATATATATATATATATATATATATATATATATATATATATATATATATATATATATGTATATTTGCATTTGTTGAATAGGGAGTCTGGTGGGGCACATGAGAGAACACTTCATATTGTCCGATTGCTCTTGTACGAGTGCTGGAGAGGTGGCTGAGAGACTGTACTATATACTTACAAAGGTGCTGCATTCCACTGTAATGGCTTTTAAATATGTAGTAATTCAGATTCTGTAGGCAGTCTTGGTATGCATTATAGCTGGCTGGGAATTCTATTGGCAGTCCTGTCAAGCAGAGGAGGTGAATAGTAAATTTTGTGCATCAACTTCCTAGATCGTGAGCAGTAGCATGCAACTTATAAAGCCTTAATCTGCCCTTGAACCAGGACTTTCTTTTCCCTGTATTTTTGGTGTGCAGTGTCTGTAATACAGTCTCCTGTGAATTTTGCTACTGTTATTTTTTTTTAAAAATGGAGCATTGAATCTTTAAATGCTTTCTTGAAAATTGTCAAGCTTCTCCACATTTCTGAAATGAGATACAGGAGGTGGATGTGTGGAATGTGCTATTTATTGCTTTGAAAATTTTTATTTAATTCCTTCAGGCATCTGCCACTTAGCCGCAACTGTGGTGTATCTAGAACGTTTTCCTATTCCTGATACTACAGATAAATCATTTTAGACTGGTACTTCAGTTTTAATGTCTTGCTCTTTTTAATCTAGCATTATGTCTACTAGTATTTGCTAACCATGCAGATTAAAATAAAGATTTTTCTGTCGTGTTAAGAGAGCATAAAGCTGCAGTGTGTAGTGTAGGGATTCCATAATATGAAACCACCGTGGGCAGATAGAAGTAGTAAGGTAATTCTTTTCCAAAAGTGAATGTTGAAAGTGTAACTGTGCTTTTCTAGCTCTAGATATACAGGGTTCAGTTTCCTAAAGAATCTGCCCAGAGCAAATTTGCATCTTGCATGAATGTTTGGCAAAGGGGTTAAACGTGATTTTGTTTCACATTCCAAAGCTTTCTGTTTTAGAACAGCTTGGACTGCTTTCCTGAAAAGAAAACAGTGGCGTAAACGTTCTGTCACGCCTTTGCTGATGCAATGGGACTTTTGACCTCTTACTAACTTTTTAGAGATGTCTTCGTCAGCATGGGGTGGGGTTTATTAAGCTGTTACGTTTGTTATATTGCAAGTAGTTGTCTCTAGTTGCATTATCTGATGTAATACTTTTGTTACTTCAGTTGGAGGATATGGTGAGACAGATACGGTGAGACTGAGTAGAACTACTGAACTGAATTGCCAACTCCACTCCAGAAAGGTAATTTAATGGATATTAAGTTCAGATATATTTGTTTAAATGTCATGCTTTTATAATGAAAATATTTATTTTAATGTTTAAGGCTTAACTTTCATGGCTGAAGTCAGGGTCTGTAGAACAAAACGGAAGCATAAGAAAATTTTTTTAGCTGTTGTATTAATGTGGGACAGTTGTTGAGACACTTCCTTCTGTTTTATTTTAACTTTCTTTGGTGTCAGCTGCCTGCAAAGCTGTATGACCACCTTGTATAATATTTTTTTTTTTTTTTTTTTTATGCATACCAGACACAACTGGGCTTTATTTGCACTAATTTAAGTCTGTCTGAATTGCATGTTTTATGAAAGTGTGTGGACTGAGATGCAGATGGCCAGAATTGGGAATGAAGTAGACATATTTATGCAAGTGGAATTGTATAGTGCAGTTGTTATTGCTTTTAGTGTTTTGGACCATTCTGTAGCTTTTAAAATGTGCTGGATAATTGTATATGCTAATTGTAGCTTTTGGAAGCCTTGCTTGTGCTTTGTTAGGCTGAAGAGAATGCGTGGTGGTCTGGTTTCTCCTGCTTTGGAGTAAGGTATACTCTTCATTGTAGTTCTGATGCATAAAGTGTACTTTTCACCAGTCCGCTTAAGTTCTGACAATTCTGTCAGACAAGGCTGGCCGCAAGGACTTTTTCCATACTCCAGTGTGTACAAATGCAAGGCTCCCTTAAAAGAAACAAAAATTGTATTTGGACATTTGCCCAAATATTTAGCTACTTTGTCCATTCAGGAAAGTTAATGTTGGCTGGATGTATGCCCTAGCTTCTGCCATTCACAAAAACATGATACTTGGTAGAGAACATAGTGATTATTTACACTTCTTCCCATATTCTCTGCTTACAGGCATAAACTGACCTCTTGGGTCACTTTCCCTGCATTTGAAAAGCATGCTTGGCAAGACTTGCTAGTGTTTGCGAGATATAGTTTAGAAAGGTGTGTGTGTGTGTGTGTGTGTGTGTGTGTGTGTGTGTGTGTGTGTGTGTGTGTGTGTGTGTGTGTGTGTGTGTGTGTGTAGTTTGTCTTTTGGCTTTTTCCCGGTAAGGGGTTGTCACAGCAGAACTCCGGTCCGCTAATTATTGGCAGTAGATTTTTATGAAATGCCGAGGTGCCAGCTCAACGCCCAAGCTTCAACGAAGGCATGCCCATTTACGCACGCATGTCTTTTGAACGCTACCCAACCGTGGGGAGGACATGCAGACTCCACACAGAAGGCACTACCAAGCCGAGAATTGAACTGGAGAACCTCTTGCTGTGAGGTAACAATGCTACCGCTGTGTGTGTGTGTGTGTGTGTGTGTGTGTGTGTGTGTATGTATATATGTATGTATATATGTGTGTGTGTATATATATATATATATATATATATATATGTGTGTGTGTGTGTGAGGTTCTCCTGTTCGATTCTTGGCTGGAGTGCCTTCTGTGTGGAGTCTGCATGTCCTCCCCATGGTCGAGTGGCCTGCGAAAGACATGCGTGGATGGGCGTGCCTTCGCTGAAGGTTGGGCGTCGGGCTGGCAACTTGGCACCATAAAAAGTGACCACCAATCATTAGCGGACCAGAGATCCACTGTGGTGACCCCTAAACAGGAAAAAACCAATATATAGCCACAGCGGATCACCTGTCCGCTCATGATTGGCAGTGGAGTTTTACAGTGTTGAGTTGCCAGCCCGGCGCCCAACTTCCACAGAAGGCGCACACACACCTAAGGCCAATTTAGAGTGTCCAGTCCATCTACAGCATGTCTTTGCGATGTGGGAGGAAACCGGAGCACCCGGAGGAAACCCACGCGACCACAGGGAGGACATGCAGACTCCAGACAGAAGGCACCCCAGCCGAGAATCCAACCGGAGAACCTCTTGCTGTGAGGCGACAACGCTAACCGCTGCACCGCCGTGGCTGAGATATATATATATATATATATATATATATATATATATATACACACACACACACACACACACGTATAGAGAGACACACACACACATATAGAGGGATATCTATCTGTGTGTGTGTGAATATATGCATGTAGGGTACGTGTGTTTGTGTATATATGCGTACGTGTATATATGCGTGTGTATGTGTATAGATGCACGTCTGTGCGTATATATATGCATCTGTATGTGCGCATATATGTGTATATATTTATGTTCTTGTTACAGAAGTTAGTTTTGTGGTATCATGGGTTTTAAGTGTTCCATATTCCATTACATATGCACGTGATGCAGAAATGGTTAAGTATTAAGTTAAAATTGGAATGTATTGAAGGATAATGAAATTAACTTCTTTTTTTGTCAGTAAAAATAGTTATCACCTGCAATGTTAACTGAAGTTAATGTTGGAAAGAGAAGGACTGGGTGTGCAGATCTCAACAAAGAAAAGGATCCTGATCTTTGCTTTGGCGATTGTCTGTCAGTCTCTCTTAGTTAGTGCAGATACTTAAGGGTCTGAGATTTTAACAAGCTGCTCCCTGTCGAAAAGGGTACCTGGTCTGATTCATTTAATCTTCATGTCCTTACTATGTGACCGCCACTGAGTCCGAGCAAGTCACTTGAACAGGCAGTGTCTTTGTCCATATAAAGGGTCACTTGTATCCAGTGGGCTTACTCAATTAAAGGTATAAAATTAAAATTCCTAAATGAAATGTCAATTTGTGACTTGCAGTCCCTGTATAGTCAATATATTTACTGAAAAGGTCATTGTTGCCCCCACGCAGATTGAGCTATTGAGACTAAGGAAGGTATTTATCATGCACAGTGCAAGACATATAGTGGTTTGTGTTTAGATAGGTAAAAAAGTTTTGAATCACTTCTGGACAGAGTTTGAAAACCCGTTAGCGACTTGGAGTTAAGAATGCCTGTAGTGCTCTGTATAAATATGGTCAGCAGTGTAATTTTGTCCTGAATTATATCAAGTGTGACTTTAAGGATAGGCATGTATTATCCTGGCAAATTAATTCCAGTTCTTTTGAACATCCTGGTTTGAGCAAAGCTACTAACAATAGTCTTTTTAAGAAATCCACCATTAATTTAATAAAAATGTTTTTTTTTTTTTTTTTAATAAAAATGTTTGTGCCGAGTATTTGTGAATCAAATTAACCTTTGTAGTAGGAAATATCAAATATATGTTATGAAAAATTTTAATGTATTGCTCGTGTGATTGATAACATTCATCATATCGATTATATTTGTAATGGCCTTTGCTATATAGGTTATATCTTGTTATATGGGTCAAGTCTGCCGAAGATATAACAGCCAGCCAGCATCCAAAGTTTTAAGGCACCTTCCATGGGCTCAAACTGTCGAGCAGCTTGAGTTGAGCTGACTAAAGGATAAATTTGGGTGCCAAGCCTTTCAGAGCTTTACTGTTGCCAAAGAGTACGCTCCACCAAAGGTTTTCAAGGATAGACTTTCGGCTTGGTGTGCTATTCCTTTTCTGGACAGATAAACTCCCTTTGGAGATCATTTTTCTCTTCAGGAAACTTATTGTAAAGCTAGGATGGACTGCCAGACTGTATCATAATTTTATATGGGAGCATTCTGTTTTTTTCCTGTCAGTTTTGTAAAGTAACCAAAAACCATTGTTAATGTGGAGAAATTGTTCACTTGGCCAGCCCTCAAAACGTGCTATATTTTCTGTCAAAAAGTAACTTTTTGTGTAATGGTAGTGTTTATTTGCAATTGCTGCTTGTCTTTTTCCAGGAAAGAGGTACCATTTTAATCCTGTAATAGTTTTGATCCCACTGTTTATTCTTCCAGTTACAAACTTAAAAAATTAAGGAAAAGCCTTTGCCACCACAGCAGGCTAGCAGATTGCTTCAGCTACAAGTAGCCGACTCTGTAGTGTCCATTTGTTGTCCTAAGACCACTCATCTTGTACCCTTTATTCCTGTGGTATAGCACCTACAGCTGCTATGGACTTGGGGGTTAGCCACGTCCTCTGTGGCTGTTGGGGACCCTCAGTGAGCAAGGGAAGAGCCACTCTTGTTGGCCCTGGGAGGGGAAACAGGGACTTTTTCCCTGTTTCAAAATGCTGTGCCCTTCTTTGGTGAAGCAACTTTTAACATGATTAGCTTATTTTTCATGTCAAAAAGAAATGGAAAATCTAAGCATGTATCTACTCTTCAAATTTCTTTGGATAAGAGTAGTTTATTGAATCTGGCTCCGGGTTTAATTCACACTATTGAACCTTCTTGTAAAGCAGTTACTAGTAAAAGAAAGAGGGATTCCTATTTTCTTGGAGATTTCAGACTGAATCTGAACAGGATGATGCAGGGATGGATACATTTTTTTTGGTACTTGCATATAATCGCAACCACATTTCTAACTTGCAATAATTATAACGTGATCGCGAAACGAGTTCATTCCAAGTAAAAAGGGGTGTGTAAACTCTAATTTTGTATGACATTGGATTTGAAACGGGAACAACAGTAACGGTAAAATTCCTCTTCCTGGGTGCAGTCCTTTCCTGACATTAACTCAACCGAACTTATGCAAATTACTATGTGATTTTACTGAGTTTTTTGTAATGCAGAAAGATCAGTGAAACTTAAATATACAGTTGGCGATGCACTTGATAACTGAAAGTAGTTGGAAATAATAATAATGTACTTGCGGTGGTGTTGCTGTGGTAGCGCTGTCACCTGACAGTAAGACATTGTCCCGTTCGATTTTCAGCTAGAGCGTCTTCTGTCTGGAGACATGCGTGAATTGGCGTACCTTCGTTCAAGGTTGTGCTTCAGAGCTGGCAACTTGGCACATAAAAATCTACTGCCAATCATTAGCGGACTTGAGTTCCGCTGTGGCGACCCCTAACCAGGAAAAGCCAAAAGACGCAACAACTTGCGTCTTAAAATGAAATGCTTACTCCGAAGCATGCATACTTCAGATCAGTTTTCTCCAGAATGAAATTTCGATTAACAGTACTTGAAAAGAGGTGGTGCTGGCACTACAGCCCATAACCCCAGCTAGCTAGATGTAATCCGGGAGAGAGAGAATATATGTAATAGTTCCCCTTGCAAACAACATTAAGGGAAAATACAGCCTTGCTTGCTATGCTGTGTGCATTTTAATTTTGATCAGGGAACGTAGAGTATGTAGAAAAATGACTCAATATTGTAATTAACATGGTTGTGGTAATACGTTGTATGGATAGTCATTTCATGATTTTATGCTAAGAGGGATTTCGTTTGCATGATTATTCCTCCGTTAGGCTGTGTACAGTGTAGAGCAGGGATGTCCAACCTTTTGGCTTGCTGGGGCTGCATTGAGTGAACAGAAATGGTCTTGGGGCCGCATATAAAATATATCATATAGTTAACTCTCTCGTTGCTCCGGAAGACCACAGTCTACCTCCTGGCTGTACTGTAGGTGCATTTGAACAATGAATAAATGTAATAAATGCTTAATATTTGCCTTAAAATTCTAATTCTCATTCTAATTCTTTAATCTAACAGTTAACTCTAACATTTTTGTAAATATATATATTTTAGCATTTCTCACTGGGAAAACCATTCCAGCAGTCCAACTACATAAAATGTGAACATCAGCAGTCCTACAATACTATAATCCACAAAAATAACCCAACAAATTTGCAATAAAGTAAAGAATTCACATTAGTGACTTGATAAAAACAATTCTGAATAAGCTACAAGAGGGTCTCACCCAAACAAATGACTGGTGCCAGAAATATAGCCTCAAGCTTAACGCCAAAGAAATGCATCATCATCCCCTTTGAGGAGAGTGATGTCCCCACAAACTATCACATTAATAACAATGTTGTAAGCATGCAATAAGTTGCATGGTACTAAGGGCACCCAGGTTGATAGAAACCTGACTTTTGACCACCACATTGTCTCCGTTGTAAGGAAAGCTTTTTACATGGCCCACTTCATTAGTAAGGGTATCTCATCCAGGGACAAGGTAATAACATCCCTGTATTCTTCCTTTACAAGAGCCATTATTGAGTGCAGTGCTCCTTTTGGCATGTGCCTCAGCAAAAAACCCTGCCAAAATAAAGACTACAACCATTTCTGACAAAAAAGGTCAAAAGACTAAGTTCACTTAGTTATCCAAACAGACTAAAAAGCTTCTTGCTTTCCTCTGTCTCTCACTGGCCCCTATAAATTTTATCATTGGCTTGCTTTCCATGCTAAGAAAGATCCTGCCTTAAGAGACTTCCTCTACCTCAGAAATACTGGTTATACTTGAGCTCACTACAAAGATCACAGCCTTCACTGCGACATAAACAAGCCACTTTTTATGGACAGGTTCTTGACCAAAAACCTTCAACTTCTGTAAAAAGCTCCTCTCATTATCAGACAGTGTAGTTCAGCAACACGATGGCTGGATGGATAGCCATCTAATGTGACTAACCTATCTAGAACTAGACGAAGCTGTTACCTACTTTAATACTAACTTTCTTCAAATCCTAGACTCCCATGCACCTTATCGCTCCACTAGAATAAAAAACAAATCTGCCCCCTGGCTCACAAAACAAACTAGGCAAAAGATACTACTCAGAAATAAAATCTGGGCTAAATGGAGATCTACCAAATGTCCAACAACCTACCTCCAATTTAAACAGCTAAGAAATGCCACCAAGAAGGATATTCTTAGAGACAAAAAAGATTTTTTACCTACACCTTCAAAAAAACAATCAACAAACTCCACAAAAATTCTGGTCTGCAATAACCAAACTCCTTCAGCCAGGTCACACTACAACTCCAGACCCAATCGGTTTCAACAATAGCAACTCCAGCCTGATCCCTGATGCCTTTAATAACTACTTTACAGAAGCCATTCAAGCCCTGGCCAATTCTTTACCACCCATCACTGTATCCCAACCAAATATCTGCAATACTTCATTACCTACTTTTCATATACAACCTGTATCTACATCTCTCATCTTTAAGCTCCTTCAAAAATTGAAACCTTGCACCCCTTCTGCTGACAGACTCCCATCTGAGTAGCTACAAATAGCTGCAAAAGCCATAGATTATCCCATTTCTATCCTTATTAACAGAACTATCTCGGAGGGCAGAATCCCTGCTCTATGGAAAATATCCCATATCATCCCTCTACATAAAGGAGGACCATCTACAGAGATTTCTAACTTTCGCCCTATTGCTCTACTCTCCCCATTAGCTAAGATAATGGAAAAATGTATTCACAAACAACTACTTAACCACTTACTACAAAATAACCTACTGGCAAACTGCCAACATGGCTTTAGGCCATTTCATAGCACATGGACTGCCCTTTTATCCTTTACCGACTCTCTCTCTCTCTCTCTCTATATATATATATATATATATATATATATATATATATATATATATATATATATATAAACCGCAACAACTCATTTTCCTCTGCACTGTTTATTGACCTGTCAAAAGCCTTTGACATGGTAAACCATAACCTACTGCTTGACAAACTAAAGGCTCACTGTCTCGATCCCCAAGCCATACAATGGTTTAGATCTTATCTGGAAAATAGACAGCAAGCAGTACTTTGGCATAACAGTCTATCTTCACTACTTCCAGTAAATATTGGAGTACCCCAGGGCTCTATCCTAGGTCCCCTACTCTTCTCCTTATTTATTAACAACTTACACATGAACATACCTCAAGCCATCTGCATTCAATATGCAGACGACTCCACCTTAATATGTACAGCCAAGGATATATCCTCTCTCCACTCCCTCACCCAAACTGTTTTTCAGAATGTTGAAAACTGGTTATGCAACACTGCCTCCTCCTAAATCCAAAAAAAAAACCAAAACTACTGCTTTTTACTCCTACACATAAATCATCCATTCCCTTCTTCTCTATAACCTCTAACAATGGTACCAACATTTTCCCAGATACTACAACCCGCCTACTAGGTGTAACTATTGATAATCATCTCAACTATGATGAACACAAACTCCACTATAAAGTCTGTTCACAGAAAACTTGGCACCCTCTATAGAATAAAAACCTTCCTCATCCCTTCTGCAAGGAAAACAATTGCTCAGACCCACCTCATTTCCACCCTTTTCTATGCCTCTGTCATATATACCAACCTATCCAAAAACAACCTCTCTAAACTCTCCACATGTTATAATAGCATAGCTAGATTCATCACAAGTTCCCCCTTTAAAACTCACCACTGCCTTAACCTCAAACAACTTGGATGGCTAGAACTGCAAAACCATATACTCTTTCAACAATTGCTTATTACGCAAAAGATTCTATACCTCCCTAACAACACCCCTATCCTGACTAATCTAATTACTCCTTATACTAATCTACCTACACTATGCTCTGCTAACAAGCTTCTAGTTTTATCAAATAAAGCGAACAACAAAGCCGGGGATTCACTTTTCTCAAACACTGCAGGTAAATTCTGGAATCCGCTTCCTGCTGAATTATCTACCATCGCTTCTACTTCTCTTTTTAAAAAAACATCTTAAAGAACATCTGAAAACTCACTGGCTTTGTCCATGTACTAACCCTCACTGACATCTTTTTTCCACTTTATATTCTTAACCCTATCCCTACTCCTGTAACCTTTGCCTTCAATTCTACTTACAACTCCTACTCTGTTGTATTGAGAATAACATATATATTATTTCCCTTATCTAAGACTTGCTCATACCTTCTAGTGTGATTTGTAAAAATTGTTTAGTTTAATTTTTTGTAGAATTGTTTAGTTTAAATTTTGTAGAATTGTTTAGTTTAATTTTTACTATAATTATTTAATATACAAATTTATTATTACAACTGTTCAGTAGACCAATACTACCTCTGTATTGTGATTTATTACTGGTTCTGAACATTGTTAACTTTGTCATTATTCCTGTTTGGAGCTTTTCTCCCCGGGCCTCTACTGAAAATGGACATATATCCAGCCCGGTCAACAAATGTAAAATAAATAAGTAAATAAATGAATAAATAGCCATAAATGTAGTCCTTTGGTAAGTAGCATAGCATTCATCAAACCAGATGGAAAATCCACATACTATCCTTTCCCAGCTGGATGGCTAAGATCTAATATTGGTTACTCAAGTCTAGTTGCCCAAGAAGAGGGGCATGTTTAACTAAATTCCATTTGCAAAATTATATTCAGTTGTATACATATTAAATCTCTCTCTGTCTCTCTCTCTGTCACACACACAAAAAGCCCCTACTTGTAAAAATAGGCAACCTCAGTAACCACATGACACCCACTCACTGAATGAAATTGTCTGGAAGTCAAAATATCTGAAAAAAAAATCATAATAGAGATGGATTCATCCATGTAAAAGGACCATCAATAAATCAACAAACAACTGCTCGGCAAAAAGTAAATCAATAAGAAAACCATAAACTATAATGCTACATACTGGTGTAAACATATAACTAGTGTCAATCCCCAGGTTAATCCATACCAATAGATTGTTTCAGAGCTTCAGCTATGTACAAACAACTTTCTCCTGAAAAACTTTACTCATTGATATTTGCCTTTCTGTAATTATAACTGTAAAAAAATGTTTTTAAGTGTATTCTGTACCTCAATGATTCTCACTGTTATGAGATGTAATCGCTGCCGTATTGTACAAGTACTACATCCATAATTTGCTGTCTTTCTCTCTCATGTATTGTATTGTATTATATTGTTTTGTGTTATTTTTGGAGCTTTTCTCCCCGGACCTCAGCTGAAAATGGACCTGTGTCCATTCGGACTTTCCTGGTAAACAAATGTAAAGTAAAATAAATAAAACTTCCCTCCAATCTAAAGCAATTTGACATTCCGGCACTTTAATTTGTGCAGAAGTTACTCACAGACTGACCGTTTACTGAGCTGTAATGCTGACCTTCGCTTTTGAAAAAAACAAATTCCCAGACTTTGTCAATAGCTCAAAGTGTAGAGAGGATTATTTATTTATTATATATTTATTTATTTTTGGAAATCATCTTTAAAACTGTTAAATTGATTACACACCCAGAAACACAGAAACGTTATTGTGATGATGTAAACCACAGACTGCTGCAAGAAATCAGTCACATTAGCACTCTTTGCTTATGTCCGAACAGATGAATCGTACCTGTCCGAACAGATGAATCATACCTGTCAATTCCAAAAGAAGTAAAGTAGCTTAATAAGAAGTTTATTTGCAAGGTTACATGGCAGTTTATATTGGAAATAAGCAGATATATTAAAAAGGCTCTGTTTTTCATAATTATGCCGAAAAGTCTTCCAAGGTAAATACAACTTCTGATTTAGTATGGGACCATACCTCTCAACCTTGGAGCAAGAAATCTGGACAAAGCGAAAAATAAAAATGGGACACAGGCCCAAAAATAGTTATGCATCACAGACACCATTGAAACAACTGTAGCTGCAATTATACATCACTTATAATCTTTCTATCCCATTATTGTCAGTTGAACATTATATGGCAAATTCAGTCCTGCCTTCTTTTGCATCAAAGAAAACCATGCTTTGAAATGACAAATGCATTAAAAATAATAAATAAAACACATTGCATCAACATCCTGCAACTTCCTACCTGCAAGCAACCACAGAGCTTTCACTGAAACTAGGGTTGCTTGTTTCCCCAGAATGACAGCTCTCCCTAATTAAGTCTAATGGTATACAATCTGCCAGTATCTGGACTACCTGAAATTAAATTATGGCCTGTAAATTGAAAGTACACTTGTTTAATTAAACTATATTTCTAAGCCCACTTACTATATTTTTTTCAGTAACATCCCAATATCCATTTCCAGGTCACTTTACAAGACATTGGCAGTGGTAGACTTGGCATCCTTCAGAACCCCACAAGCCCACGCTAATACATTGTCCATTAAATGTAAATATCCATCTACTGTAAATGGCAAGAAGCTATGTCTTAAAAAATCTACTTCTGGCATGCGTACCCAAGTATTAGGTTTTGAAACAAAGAAACATATTCTCCACACTCCGTAAGTCTCTGTCTTTAATCCTCTACTGTTGCAGCACTCCCAACACATAAGCACACACATACATACTAAAACCCCCAACATTTAAAAAATGATGTTGTGCCCACTTGATTTGCCAGTATTGATGATCCACCCAAAGATACGCTTATCCAATCTACCACTGCTTAGAACCCACCAATGAAAAAACAGTACTGGGTGCTTTTTTGTTTGTCTGAAAAAACAAACTTTATAAGCTACAGTCCCACATTAGTCAATCCACTACTGACCCATTAACCCTAGGCTGTTGTCTAATTCTTACTCCCTGGATCTGCATTACCTTGGATGACCACTTTTATCTCCTAAGCAAAAGACCCAAATTGGAAGATGAGGCAAAAATCCAGACATTCTTTGAAAATCCATGCAGTTAAGAGGTATGAGTTCATGTTCAATACAACACTCTCCCTGTCAGGAAAGCTGCAATTTAATGAAAGTGTACTCTTAATGTATGATATATTTGTGAGCTAACTTGTTTGTGTTCAGTAGTAGACTGATCATTGTTAGCTCTTTGTGCATGCATCTCTCTCTCTCATGCACACATACACACACACACTCTTCTACTTTCATACACACAATTCTGCTTTCATGCATGCTTTCACTCACTCTGTACTTTCCTATTAACACGGGTAATTGCTGTCCCTTTCAAAGGCAACAGCGGCAAATCCATACATGAGTCCCTCTTCAGTGAGAACACACACACACACACACACACACACACACACACACACACACACACACACACACACACACACACACACACACACTGATTGTTCGGCGCAAAATAATAACGTAAACACACTGGCCCTTTTTTGGCTCAAAACCAAAACTAGAAGGGTGCTTTGGTGCATGCGCACACAGACAGCATTACAGGTCACTGGAGCAAAAAACACAAAACAAAAAAAGTGTTTTGGGGCATGCGTACATCAATGTTGCAGTTAGAGGTTGAGGGACGCATGGAAGAGCTCTGAGGGCCGCAGGTTGGACACGTCTACTGTAGAGCATGGAAGAAATAAATGATACAAACAAGGTGCTGGCGAGAAAGCCTGGTTGCGACTGCCAAGAAATGTGGTTGTGATGATGCACAAGTACCTTTTTTTTTTGTTTTTTCAGATTTCTTATTCAGACTGAGGACAGCTCTGTTTCTGTTTCTGTCTGTGGGTAGGTTCTCTCTCCCTCTCTCTCTGAGGCTGTTGCTAGAATGTACCACTGTTTTCAGTGGGAGAACACTGAGGTTCTCTGTCCTTCAGAAAATACAGGTCTATATTAAATCATCGAATGCTTAGAAAAGCGAACGATGATTTATCGACCCCATGTAAGTGAAAGCTTGCAAACGTGAGCACTTAGAACAGTGATTTTTTTCCAAGGGAAAAAAAAATCGCTGCCCCCCCCCCCCCCCCCAAAAAAAAAAAAACACTTAAACAAACTGGGGGGCTTCGCCCCCCACTTAAATATACCAACTCAGAGATCGCACTACATTGACGAAAACGGCAAAGTAAATGACACGGCCAAGCGATTTCTTTCCCAGGGAAAGAATTCACTTGTATGCCTCTTCATCATTTTGTCTTTTCAAGTTTGACTAAGACTCATTCGAAAGAATGCGTCTTCGGTTATCTAATAGGAACCCGAAAATACTATGAGTTGTTGCAGAACAATTTCCTCCAGAACTTATCATTCCTCCTTTTCTGTCTGTTTGCTTTTTGAAGATGTCTGTGTCTGCAGTGTTCCTCAGTCAACCAGCTGCCTCTAAAATGGCAGATAGAATGTATAAACTTCTTCAGTCTTAAATTTTTATACACTATTTCTAAACCTGACCCAGCAGTTATAGTTTTACTTGATTTTACTGCTGTCATATGTTGGTTTGTTCTGACAAACCGAAAGTATGAGGAATGTTTTATTGTCAGTTTCTTGTGAGCAAAATCTGCTTTAAATAGAGACACAGGCCACTACTCATTGTTTGCAAAGATTGTAAAGAGTTTGCGTGAATAATAATGGATTATGAGGCAGTAGCGGGGATTGGTGAGGATAGTAGGAAGAAGAGGGGATAAAAATGAGAAAGGGAAGTGGATATGTGCAATATATATTTAGATAAGGAGGGGGTTTGGTGAGAACTGGGGGCAGTGGAATTTGAAGACATCCCTATTCATCTAGACTTCAGATGTTTAATGTTTTGTGTGCCTGGATTACATTAATTTCTCTGCTTTTCCATTGGGACTATCTACTGCATCAAGACTGTTCATTGTCTAGCTCCAGATATAGTTTATTGCAAGCCACAGAGTATCCACAGTTTTCCATATTTACACAACTTTCTTTGCAAAATTTCATGAATCTCTCTTTGGTGAGAGATCTATTGCACAAGCTGGTATTTCAAGAGAACATTCAAACATCTTTCTTGACTTTTTCACATAGGATTGTTCTCTTGGGATATCAACTTGACATGAATTCGAAGAACTTTTCCACAGGAAAAAAATAGAGCTAGACCTATATCTAGATCTGTTTCTAGGGTTTTCCACTTGCATTTTGGTAACTGCAAGGGAATTCTTCAGGATTTTGGGTATCATGGCTTCTGGGATTCTTGTGATGCCCCTGGCAAAACTCCACACGAGAAAGATACAGTGGTATCTGAAGTCGCTTTGGTTTCAGCACCAACAACCTTTGTCTTCAAATCCCAGTCATGTGGTATGTCAGAAGTCATTTGGTGGAGACAACAGATATCCTTAAATTTAGGTCTCCCTCCTCCCATCCTGTTCCAAAGCAGTCCCCACAGATGCCTCAGACTTTGTTTGGGGAGCAGTTTCAGGAGGGATAAAACTGCAGTGTGTGCTGCACACCAAGGACAGGCGCAAGCAGATATCAGAGAGAGGTTTGCTCTGATCAAGGTACTCGATTCTTTGAATCGCCTTTAGTTCCTGGGGTCTTTTCAAGTGGTTACAGACCATACCACAGTTATGTGGCAACATAAGTTGGGTGACTGTGTGGGATCAGATCATACCCACTTGCAGCCTAGCTATGTTGGTTTGGGATATAGCTTTATAGTGCAATCTCACTCTGTACAGGCATTCTACATTCCATCAGAGCAAAATTGTGTGGCAGACAAGCTAAGCAGGACAAGGGCAAACCCTCATGAATGGAAACCAGATCAGGGATTTATCAAAATTTTATCCATCTGTGGGAAATTCCTCAAGTACACCTGTTTGCCTCCTGTCTAAACAATGAAATGTCAAGATTTTGTTCCATGCAAGAAGGCCTGTAAGACAGATGCATTTTCTTTTCCGTGGATAGGAATGCTCCCGTATGTTTTTTCACTAATATTCAGTGTAGTTCTGAAGATTCAGAAGGAATCCCCAAAGATCATTGTGGTGACTCCCTTTTGGCCCAGGCAACAGCGGTTTTCCTTTGTTTTGAAATGGCCAGGACAATTACCATAAACTGCTTCAGACTGGATCTGCTCACACAAGAACAAAGCTGTCTGGAAGAAAACCTGCTACAAGAAAATCCTATGTTAATAAATGGAAAAGGTTTTCTAGTTTGTGCCAACAACATAACCGGGACTCATTCAGGGCTAGTTGTTTTCTGGCTTTATAATATTTGTGTGAGTTAATATCCTGTGGCCTTTGCTATTTTAGCATGTCTGCATATGGATCCTCCACTTTCACTGCAGTCTCAGTCATAATGTTTTTGAAAGGAGTTTTGCACAAGAGGGCTGCAACTAAACCGATGACCTCTTCTTGGGATCTTAATTGTTGCATTAAATAAGCTAACACTTGCTCCATTTGAACTGGTTAATGTGGCAAACAGTTTTACTGATTGCTCTGTACTCTGCAAGAAGATTATGACGAGTCAGCCCTGTCCCATTTTCAACAGAGACGTGATTTCTTTGAGAACTTATCCTTCTGTTTGTGTAAAATGATGTCCATGTTTACTTTAAGGCAGACTGTTCACCTCCCTGTATTTATTTTATTTATTTCCAGTTTGCTAACCGGGGATGTCCACTGGGCCTGAAGGCCCGTTTTCAGTGGAGGCCCGGGGAGAAAAGCTCCATGTAACAAACACTTTGCACTTTTAAAGCTGCATATTCCTTAATATATAGTTTAATAAAGTGAAATACTATATATATATATATATATATATATATATATACATACACACACACTGAGAGAAGAGAGAAAAGATGAGTAGCAGGAGAAGGCATATAAGCAGAGGGGAAGTGAGGATTTAAAGGGTATCTGCAGCTAGATTAATATAGGGGAAAAAAAAGAAATGTAGAGTATGGGGAGCAGAAGAAATAATAGAGAGATGAGGGGCAGGAGGGGGAAAGTAATAGGACCTAGGTGGGAAGTATACAATTACATTTCCTGTTTTGGAGGAGGAGAGAATGTAGTCGAGATTTGAATTGTTCAGGACTTGTGGTGATTCTTAGCTGGGGAGGAAGCAGGTTCCATTTCTTTGCTATAGTATAAGAAAGGAGTAGGTGACCAGGTGGTCGTTTAGATTTGTGTACAGAAAGATTTTTGTGGCCTGATCTTAGGGGCCTGAGAGGAGTATAGAAAGGTAGGATATTCGAAAGAGCTGGGCAAGCATTGGGTTTGAAAACTAGTTTGTGGGCAGTAGTAAGTTGGAGGTAGTCAAGATGATTAGGGAGTTCGAGCCATTGGAGAGTATTGAGGGAGATGCAGTGGCGAGTAGAATGAGAAGAGTTAGTGGCGAATTTGGCAATTTTGTTGTAGCAACTTTCTAGTTTAGAGGAGATGGAAGCTGTTAGGTTCGTTAGAGGAGCACCATATAATGGAGAAGGTAGAAGGAAGGTGGAAGCGAGGGTTTGTCTTGTAGCTAATGTTAAGAAGTTAGCGTTTCTATAAAGCATACCAAGCTTCTGGTGGGTTTTTTTTATATTTAGTTGAACATGAGTATTAAATTTCAGTTGTTCATAAACAGTAACACCAAGTAGTTTGGCATGAGTAACAACTTCTATTGTGGAGTGGGTGAGGCTTGTAATCTTGAAAGAGGATTTATCAAGTAGAGGAGCTTTAGAGGAGGGAAAGAGGATGATGTGGGATTTATTGGCATTAAGGGAGAGATGGTTTAGAAGCATCCAATTCTCTGTAGCAGTTAAGGCCAATTGGGTCTTGGACTGGAGTTTGGGAAGGCTGGAGGCAGAGCAGACTAGAGTGGAGTCATCTGCATATTGGACTATTTGAGAGTGAGGAATTGCAGAGTGAAAATTATTGATGAACACGTTAAAGAGTATAGGTCCGAGAATAGAGCCCTGTGGAACTCCGGTGGGGGTAGGAAGGAAGAGGTCCCTGTTTGCCATTTTCACAGCTTGGGATCTGTCTGAGAGATGACTTTTGAACCAAGAAAGGGAATCAATAGAGAGATTGAGGTTAGAAAGGTGGTTGAGAAGGAGTGTGTGTGTGATAGTGTCAAATGCTTTGGAAAGATCGAGAAGGACAGTGGAGACAATGTCACCAGAGTCACGGGCATGGTTGACAGTATCTAAGAAAGAGAGTAGAGCAGTAATGGTACTGTGGCTAGGACGGGAGCTGTGCTGAGTAGGGGTAAGGAGATGGTTATTTAGTAGGTGGGGCATGAGTTGCTGGTGGATACATTTTTCCAGGATTTTAGAAATTGGGGAAAGAATGGCTATTGGGCAGAAATTAGAAGTGCTATTATTTTTGCCTCCTTTATGAAGGGGCAGGATGTAAGCTGCTCGCCATAGTTTGGGAACATAAGATTCTTGGATGGATCTATTGATGAGAATACTGATTGGTATGGCAACGCCATCAGCTGCAAGTTTGAGAAAGAGAGATGGGATATTGTCTGGGGCATTGGAGCAAGGCTTGAGTTTGGTCAGATGTTTTTTAATATAGCTGGTGGATACAGGTTTTAAGTGGAAAGTGGGAGGGGGATTAGGAGAGCAGGAGTGGGGAGAGGAGGGGGGAGAAGGATTGAGTGGAGGGCAGGGTGTAGATTTCGAGAAGGTTTTGGTCAATTCGGCTGTAGAATTGGTAAAGGAGTTAAAAAGGGATGCAATTTCTGTGTCGGTCTTGTTGTTGTCGGGACATGGATTGGATTTGGAGCCTGGGTGTAAGAGGGAGTTAATGGAATTCCAGAATTTTTTGGGATCTTTTGAGAGGGTAGACTGTGTAGTTTAGTGTAGTAGGATTTTTTATCTTTTGTGATGAGTTTTTTGGTTAGATTGTGGAGTTGCTTATATTGAAGGAGTGTATCTGGGTGTTTATTTTTGTTACAAATTTTCCAGGTTTTTGTCCCTTTGATGCATAAGAGTTTGTGTCCTTAGTTAGCCAAGGGGCAGAGTTTTGTTTTATTCGTTTTGTTCGCGGTGGGGCTTGAGAGTTTAGGATTTTAAGGAAGGGTAGTATTGAAGCTTACCACTGCGTCATCTAGAGGAAGAGTTTTAAGGATATCCCAGTTAGTTTAAGGGTTTCAGAGAATATAGAGGGGTTAAAATTAGTGAGATTGCAAGTATGGGCATATTGGTGTTGGTGAGGGAGGTGTTGGGCAGCTCGGAGAATAAAGGCTGGAAGATGGTAACTTATTGAATGAGGTAAAATACCAGAGTTGGAGATCTTATTAGGATGGCTGACTAGGATCCAGTCTAGGATGGACCCTGGTGGGTTATTTTTGTTGGGACTAGTAATGCTGTTTATTAGTTGAGTAAAGTTATAAAGATTAATAGAGAGAGTGTGAGTATTGTTAATTTTATTCCAGTCAATGTTGACATCACCTAGAATGTAAGTCTCAAGTTTGATATTTTTTGAAGCCCATAAGAGAATATTTTCTAGGGTCGCGATGTTTTCACCAGGGGGAATATAAATGGTTATAATACAGATACTTTTAAAGTGGTTCATTTTGAGGATTCCAATGGTTAGTTCGGCGTTATTAAACTGAGTAATGGTATTCTGTTAAGGGGAGAGATTCAGCAGGCAGTTGTATATTAATGCTACACCACCTCCTTTTTTGTTTTGGCGATCGGATCGGAGAGCTTGGTAGCCAGGTGGAATAATTTCAGAGTTTGTAATGTGTGGTTTTAGCCAGGTTTCTGTGACTGCTACTATGTCAGGTACAGTGCGAGTTAGCCAAGTGTGGAAGTTTGTAATTTTATTTATACTCTGGATATTAATGGTAATGAGCTTAAGATATTTCTGGTTGGTTCTAGAGGAGGAGGTAGTGGGAGAGGTATTGTTAATGGGACCAGGGTTGGGGTGTATGTCACCTGCTAGAGTTAGCCATGTAAAGGGAGAGGGGAGGAGACTCTTGTGATTGTGACATGAAGTTAGAGGAAGATAGTTTAGATTTGGTGGCAAAAGGTTTTAAAGAGATTGTATGGCGTTTTAATTTAAAATAATGAAATGGATTAGGTTGAAGTAGGGAGGGGGATATTGGAAAGAAGTGGAGTAATGGGGGAGGAAGGGAGAGAGTGGAGGAGGTGGAGAAGGAGAAAGAAGAGGGTAGTTTGGTGGAGGAGGTTGCATTATAGAGAGTTATTAGGAGGATAAGACATGTAAGAGAGGTGCGTTTATGTGCTAGAGACATTTTTGAGAAAGAAAGACCTACTTCATTCCTTGGATGTCCAGAGACCCCTCTGATGCTGTTGTGATGGCACTAACTATTTTAGATCTTAAGATCCATTGCTTCTTCTGAAGATGCAACCTGTGTTTAAAAACAGACATTTTCCAAATTGTGGTCTTAAGGTTATTACCTTTTCGTAGCTGCTTAGATTGTTGCTAGGCTAATGACCCAGGGGTCCTGTATCTAAATAGGATATTGAGGACCAGGTATTTATAAGCTACTACTGTCCATAAGGATATAGGTGCCAGGCCCAGTCTAAATTTACTGTTCCCCATCCTCTGGTCTAGGATGTGCTTAAACTGGGTAATAGATGAACTCTGCTTCACATGGATGGGAAGCCTGCTGCATAGGAAGGGCAGTCTCTAGGACACGTCCGTCTCTTCAGCATGTTCTAAGTCACATAATTCAGGACCATAGACCTTGTATTTTTGGTACTGTTTAACTTTGAAATATGTAGGAGATTTAGAAGTATGAGGTTTGCTAAAGCCTTGTAAGCTCTGCATAGATTACCCCTCAATATACAGGAGACTGAATAGAGGGGAATAGATTTAAGGTGCTCTGCATAAGGCAGGTTTGTGTTCTTTTGTAAAGAAAGAATAGTTGTAAAATCTTACCATAACTGTAGAAGTCCTTCTCTTCCATGTTGCAGTATTGATAACCTTTGGGTTAGCCTCAGCCTAGCGACCCAAACGTCCAGCCACTATACAAAAGCTTTAGTCACTGCAAGGTACGTGGGACGTCTGACATTGGCCTCAGGATACATGAGCCATAAAAGTGACGTCTGCACGTACTTTCCTCAGAACTGAATGGCTCCAGTCGGACCCCAGTCCCAGGAAAGCTGCACAAGTCCTGAATTATCCAGCAAAGTGTTTTCCTTTTCCAGGGCGTAGGAGGGTGGGATAGAATACTGCAACATGGAAGAGAAGGACATCTGTGGTTGTGGTTACGGTAAAATTTTACACAACTATTTTGTCCTCCTATTCTCCTGTTGCAGTGTTCATAACCTTTCGGTGAGTGCCGTAGCTCAAAGGGAAGAAGAGGGTGGCTTGGAACTATTTTCCAAAAATCCATGCTTGATTGCCTTAGGAAACCTGGTCTAGATCTGGAGATGTCCAATTTGTAGTGTTTTGTGAATGTATGGACATGTCCAGGTAGATGCTTCTAGAAGAGAAGCAGTGTCCAACCCCTTGAATAATGCTCCAGAGGAGGCCATTGCCCTAGTGGAATGGGCTTTTATGTGGAGTCCAGGTTTTTGCCATGGTAGGTATAACAAAAGGAGATGGCTTTGGAAATCTATGTAGAAAGTGTTTGCTTTGTCATAGCTTTTCCCAGAGCCCTGGAGTGAAAGACAAACAATTGCTCTGATCTCCCTAAGGGATTTGGTCTTGTCTAGGTAGAATCGTAGTTGTCTGAACATCAAGGGAATGCAGGACTCTCACTCATTCTTGGGTTGTGGGAAAAAGGTGGGAAGGTGGCTATATTGGTTCAGGGACAACTCATTGACCACCTTGGGCATAAAGGACGGGTTAGTCCATAGGGTTGCCCTATCCTTGTAGAAGACTAAAAAGGGTGGGGTGACCATGAAGGCCTGGAACTCTGACACCCTCCTGGCTGATGTCAGGGCCACCAAAAGCACAGTTTTCCAAGTGCAGTACTTTAGAGCAGCTGCAGCAGCTGGCTCAAATGGGGCAACGGTGAGCTTCTCTAACACACAGTTCAGGTTCCAGGGTGGTGAGAATGGCTTCATGTGGGGGTGGGGGGGGGGCTGAGATCTAGAACTCCGTTCAGGAATAACTTCACTTGAAGTCTAAAAGGAAGTGGAGGGTTAAGAGGCTGACAAGCAGAAGTAGAGGAATATGCCAACCCTGCCTGTAGCAATTCACACAGATAAGACTGCACTAAGACCCACTTCAAGGGGAAGTCCCCTATCTGTCTTTTTAGACACCAGATGAAGAACATTTTCCATTTGGACAGATAGGATCTCCTAGTATTGGGATTTCTGACCTCCTGCAGGACATTTATCATGACTTCAGAGTAAAGGTGCCTGAAAGGGATCAAATCTCCATCACCCACAGGGTCAAGCTCCGAGATCCCAAGTGG
Source organism: Protopterus annectens (assembly GCF_019279795.1). Lineage (NCBI taxonomy): Eukaryota > Metazoa > Chordata > Ceratodontiformes > Protopteridae > Protopterus > Protopterus annectens. The sequence goes on along the minus strand of NC_056744.1, from coordinate 1,076,153,034 downwards.
GGATGAATTTAGGGATCCCTTGTCCTGTGTGAGAGGTCCACTCTGTGAGACAACTTGTGATGATTGCCACTGGCTAAATGCAGGAGCAGAGAACTAATGCTGTCATGGTCAAAAGGGAGTTGCCAACAAGATTTTTGGTTTGTCCTGCTAAATTTTCAGTAGGACTTTGTGGGAAGGGAGGGATGCGTACAGAAAATCTCTTTCCATAAGATAGAGAGGGCATCCGTTGCCCTTGCTAGGGGGCTGGGAGCCCTGGTACAAAACTGTAGAAGTGGTCTGTTCAGAGGAGAGGCAAACAGATCTATTTGTGGCGTACCCCACCTTTGGACTATGTCCAGGAACACATCCCTGTGTAGCATCCATTTGTGGGATTGTGATGCAGACCTGCACAGGATGTCTGCCTGAGTGTTCTGAGCAGAGGGGATATAGAAGGCCGCAGAATGACTCCATACTGGAACGCCAGTTCCCAGACCTGGACTGTAAGTCTGCATAGCAAGTATGATCTTGTCTAACCCCCCCCCCCCCCCCGTCTATTCACATACCAAAGAACAGTGGTGTTGTCTTTACAACTTTAATGATCCTTGCTTCAGGATATCTTGGAAGGCCTTCATTGCAAAGATGAGAGCCCTCATTTCTCCGATTGTTGATGTGCTCCCTCGTGAGACCTGTCCATGTGCGTTGTACCTTAAAGCTACCCATAGCAGCTCCCCAAACCAGGTCTGAAGCATCTGTGTACATTTCCTGGACTGGAGTTGGGGGCTGTAAGAGAACTCCTGGGTTCAGAGAGACTTGATACACCCACCAAAGGATTTCCTTCCTTAGGCATGGTAGGAAGGGAATGGTGTGGTCTAAGGGATGGAAGTGCTGGGTCCATGTGGAACTCTGGTACCACTGAAGTTTCCTCATGTGGAGTCTTGCCAGTGATAACATGGGGATTGTAGAAGCCATATGCCCCCAAGAGTCTGAGGTGTTCCCTTGCTGTCATTGCAGGTGTGTGGATGACGGACAACAGGTATTCCTTGCAGCCCAGGAAGTCTTAGTCCTGTGAGGGGTTTAGGTTGGATTTGGGAAAGTTGATGGTGAAACCCAGAGACTGCAGAATGGAAATGACTGTCTGGAGATGGTTCTGGAGGCTACTGTAACAATTTTGCCTGGATCAGGAGGTCATCCGGGTATGGAAAAATCTGTATCCTAGGACCCTGCAATAGGCTACCACTGGAGCCAGACATTTGGTGAATACCCTGGAACAGTAGATAGTCCAAAGAGTAAAGCAGAGAATTGAAACTGCGAGGAACCCACAGAGAAGCGTTAATACTTCCTGTGTTTGGACTGGATGGGGGATATGCAGGTAGGCATCTTTGTCAAAGGTGGCCAAAAATGCCTGGGGCATTAGCAGTGAAAATAGGGTCTGAAGCATAAGCATGTGGAAGGTGGGTACTTGAAGAAAAAAGGTGAGGTGGGAGATGTCCAGGATGGGTAGCCAAGGTGAGGTGGGAGATGTCCAGGATGGGTAGCCATGGGCCGCCCTTTCTCAGGACCAGGAAGAGTCTGGAGTAAAAGCCCCTTCCCTTTTCTGAGCAGGGACTGGTTGGATAGTCCCTTGAAAGAGGAGGCTGTCCAAGACTGGTTGGGATAGGGGCAGCTGATCCTTTGGTGGCTGTGGAATGCCTCTTAATTGTGGAGGTATGGCCTAAGTCATGAAGTAACCTTTTTCTATGATGGACAACACTCATTTGCCTTGTGTAATGCTTTTCCAGAAGGGGAGACTGAGAGCATCCCTGGCAAAGGGGGTATAGGATCTGGGGGGCGGGCAGATAGTCAAACTACGTGCCTTGTCCTGAAAATGAGGTTTCTGGGTTGGTGTCTGAGCAGGCCTAATAGGTGGTTGCTGTTTTCTGAAACTCTTTTTGCCCCTAGTAGGAGGAAGAGATGAATTTTTTTTCTAATGAATTTGGTCTTAGTAAGATAATTTCTGTTGCTTTTTAGGAATTGGTGACACAAACAAATCAAGTCCCGTATAAGGGTTTTGAAAAGTTCTGCCACTTGGGTCAAAACAAGGCAGTATTATCCAGGGGGACATCAAGAAGATTAGCCCTGATATCACCAGGTAGGGGTTGGAGCCAAGGCATCTGCAGCATCATTACTGCATTTGATTGAGTGTCTTGTTACTTGTGAGGACAAAGAGATATGGTTAGAAATTTGTGGCTTTGTGGGCGAATCGGGGAGCTCAGACAGAAGCTTTGAAGCCAGAGTCAGAAGGGCCAGCAACTACCAGACACACGCAAGTGACAGAGCTGTACAGCTTCTTGCCAAGTCTCTTCACAGTTTTGCTGTCCCTATCAGTAGACAGAACAGAGGTAGTGGGTAGCAGTCTGAAGGGTTTGTCTGTAGAGACAGAATTGGTACCAGGATGTGCAACAGGACATTTTATTAAGAATTTTGCCCTTTCTAGGACCTTATAAAATCAGTCAAGCTTTCTAGGAACAAGGGGTTGGGATTTAGGGTTTATAGAAGCTGCAGAAAAGGTGTCTAAGAAAGCTGGTAGGACTGGTAGGATGGCAGAGGGGAAGGGGTATTCATTAGTAGGAGCTCATAATACCTCTTTTATGGACTTCAGACATTTCAGTGGAGTCCCATTTGAAAGACTCTCTGATCTGAGAGGGTTTCTCCAAAGGTAAGGACCTCCCCAGGGGAATCCACCTCAGCAGAGTTCTCCTCCTGGGGAGGCATACCCCAGCGGGGAAGGCATTTGTGAGGCATAAGATAGAGAATCCTCCGAAGGAGTCTGAAGAGTCTTCATCTAATGAAGGAGGTTCTGTAGTCTGAGGCCTAGGGCTGATAACAGGAGGGGCAACCGGAGGAGAATCCGCCATAGAAGGTCTAAGGACCATAAAAGCCATTTAACATGGACCTAGAGAGCTTGGAGACATGTTTGGTTTTAGGTTTCCTTTTTAAAGAGACAGGCCTGGCGGGCATAGGCCCTAAGGAGGGCTTAGGTTCAGAAGCCTCAGTAATGGTGGAAGGGCCAGTCTGGATATCCACATTGAGCCAAGGTTCCCCCTCACCGTCAGCTTCTGACATCAGAGTTACCTCAACGGATGTGCTTTCTGACCTTGGTTTTACAGCCTTTGGGATGGTACCTGCTATACTGGAGTCATCTGGCTCCAAACCTTCCTCCAGGTGTACCTCGGCCACAGGGGGAACGTCTGGTGGAAGAGGTGCAGCAATAGGCTCAGGCCTGGTAACTTTATCCTTCTTTGTTGGTGACTCTGTGGTCTGGCCAGACTGCCTTTCCATTGCAAGAGTAAGACATTTGAGACGCTGGTTCTCTAGATAAATATTAAGGCCGTGCAGATGACTGTGAAGACTTTGGGACAAAGGCGTGACAAATTGTGCAGGCCGTATGGTCGTGGTTGGGCCCTAGGCAAAACAGACAGGTCATGGGTGTCCTTATGCGGGATCTGACGTCTGCACTTAACTTTCCTTTTCTGGATGATGTGAACCTAGTCAGGTGTGCAGTGACCAAAGAAGAAGAAAAAAGGCGTCAACAGGGTACTTATCTTTTAAATCGCAGGACGGCAGGATGAGCTGATGTTCGACTGCCGGCAGAGAAGTTTTGAGGAAGGTACATGCAGGCGTCATTTTTATGGCCCATGTATCCTATGGCCAACATAAGACGTCCCATGTACCTTGCAGTGACTAAAGCTTTTGTATACTGGCTGGACATTTGGGTCGCTAGATGGAGGAGAACCTAAAAGTTATGAACACTGCAACATGAGAATAGAACATCTTGTGAGGCTGCTCTAGTTGCTGCATATGCCCAAGCCAGGTAGTACGAAAGGAGCATTGTGCTTTGCTCTGATAAGTGAGTAATACAGTAGGATAATCTGTTTGGACCTAGACACCATGCCCTTACTTAAGTTGCGTAATATAAAATGATTTCCTGGTTGAAGGTAAGGCTACTGTCTACGTGCATACCCAGATCCCTGACCACTGAGTTGACTCTCAAAGGTGTATTATTAACCTGTTATTAGCTGAGATTGTTGACTTCCCAAAGGCTACAATTATGCATTTCTCGGCACCGAGTTTGACCATGGCTTTGGCACCATTTGTTAGTCAGATATAGGACTTCTTGAAAAAATGCTAGAGTTTGCAGGGGAGTTTATTTTTAACCCCCAGCTTGCAATCATCTGCAAACTTGGGGAGTCCTAAACCTTCAGCATTTGTTTCCATTTCAGAGAAATAGATTCCAAGAAGGAGCAGGCCCAGTACAGAGCCCAGGTTTACTGTGCTAGTGACTGGCCTCCCCTATATTGCCCTGGTGGGTCCCATCATTGAACAGTTGGTTATCCGGTGAGTGATAATAAGGTTTATACCTAAAATTAATGAGCTTGTCTAGAATGCCTGAATGGAGTATTGTATCAAAAGCCTTGGCCAGGTCGAGGTAAGCTGTATTCATAGTCTTTTCTTCATTCATTGGTTTGGTGACCTTATTAAATCTGGTGGACATTTTTTGATGGGCATGATCTTCCCTTAAAGCCAAATTGTGATGGGACAAGCATTTGCAGGTTACATATGTCCTCATTTATCATGCCTATGATGATTCTTTTCATGGCCTTGCGTATGAGGCTGGTCAGACTTGTGGGCCTGTAGTTAATCGGATCAGTAGTTGGACCTCCTTTGTGCAGGAGGAAGACTGTAGCCATCTTTCTTTCCTTCTTTGGGCACAAAACCTGACTAGGCTTCATTTGAAAAGTGATTCAAGTGAATCATTGACACCTGTCATGCTATTTTCTAAGCATCCCAGGATGTAATCAGAGCCCATTAATGTAGTGTTTTTGGCCTTGGAAAGTGCATTGATGACCTGCTCTCTAATTGTTGGGTGGATTGTGGTATGCTGTATTGAGCTGAACTAGTCAGTCAAAATGTTTTGTGATCGCCTCCAGTTGACTGTGGGTGATGCCATTTACACTAAGTTCCTTCTCATTGTTGCTTATTTCCCCTGAGGTTGCCGACATAGCTGGAGAAAGCTTTGTGGTTGTTCTTTGCCTGAGAGGCTATTTTTTTTCTTCAAATTTAGCCTTTGAAATATTAATTAATCCTCCTAGCTGTCTGTTCAGATTGGTCGGGGGGCTTTTAGTGTTATGAATGGCTTTGTTCTTCCTGTGCTTGGCCAAGGTTATTATGTTTTGTATAACCTATTTGGTATTGTGATTCCACCAGGGTAGTTTGTTTTTTGAATTTATCTTACTCATGAGTGGGCACAGCTCAGTCTATACAGCTATCTATATGGCTGTACAGAGATGTTGTAAATAGCTCCACAAACGCTATGGTGTTTACTGGATTTGGGAGTGCTTGGAATTTAGCCAAGGTGTTGCCTAGTAGAGAGAGGTTAGCCTTGGGATAGTTCCTAAAGGTTTTTGATTTCGCTGGATCCCAGGATTTACTTTTTTATTTCAAACAGTACTGGCATAAATGGTAAGATCTTGTGAGTGAAGACATTACATTGGATGAGGAACATTGCCCCCCCCCCCCCCCCATGTTCTTGAGTACAAGGTCAAGAATGTTTGTACCCCTGGTAGTATAGTGGACTAATTGCTCTACGATGATATTAATGTTTAGGATTCACTGGACTTGTGCATTAGAAGTGATGTAGGTTTCCTAAATTAGAGAGGGTTAGTTGAGATCCTCAATGAATACTGTATTGGGTTGAATTGTGAGGGACTGTAGTATATTGAGAAGGGTAGTATGGGTTTTCTGGGACATGGAGTGGGACCTGTAAGTTGCAAGGATATGGTATGAGACCTTGTTTATGGTGGGTTGCACATGTATGAGTTCCGGTGGGTCATACACTTTAGTCTGGATGTGAGGTTGATTTTAATGTAGACTAGGATGATTCCACCTTTAGTTCCCTCTTGTGCAGTAGCTTGTTTAAAGGTGTGAAAGGCATTATAACCTTGCATTACTGGATTATTCTCTGTGACTTTAAACCATGTCGCCATTACTACCCAGATGTCTACTACCCAGATGTCTACACTCTCCAGGAAGTGGAGTTTCTTGTCAAAACTTCTAGTGTTGACCAGTCCCGCATTCAGATATTCTTTTGTAGATTCAGTTAAGTTGGGAGGTTCATCAGTTTGGCATTGCCTAAAAAGGCGCTATGGGGGTGGAAAAGGTCTTTGTCAATATCCAAATGCCTAGAGGGGTTAAGTGCAGACCATTCCTGGCAAAGCAGCATGGTCTGTCAACCATGTCCTCTCAGGCTGTCAGGTAATGTATCTCCATGGATTTGCACCAGAAGCTAAGGCAACTATTAATATGAATCATTTTCTGCTGGTAATATAGTATCATCCTAGGAGAAGGAAGTATGCAGTTCAATGCTAGGCTCATACCTGCATAACACACACAATCAGCGAGCTGTATCATGTCTCGCTTCATATAGTCAAGGGAGGTATGTCTCTGGTCATTAACACCCACATAGACTGCTTGTAGTTGTGGTTCAATGACCTGTGCACCTGCGTGACTTTATGGATCCTATTCCTAAAAAGGCAGCTAAATGGGACACTCTCCTTACTAAGACTGATGAGGGGGACATCGGTGTGCCTCACTATAAAATCACTAGTGAGCATGAAATTTGGCTGTGCACTGGTTTGCCTTAAGGGATTAGCAGTAGTGGTGTTTGATATAGAGTGGTGTTTATATGATGGCCAAGGACTTTTTTTTTTTTTTGCTTGTGCTGTGCATGAGGTCTTAGTGTTCTAGGATGTTGTAAGTGCCTCAGCTTAAGTAGTTTTATATGTAAGGCATTTACCCTGTGCATTAGGCTTGGTGCAAGTGTTGCTGACAACTTCTATGGGATTAGTTTTGGCTGTGTGAGAAAGTTTTGCTTCTATCATTAGTGCATTTACACCTCTTGTATACTTTTTTTTCTGTTTTATTAAGAATAAGTGGGTTGTCAGTGTACATGTGGCAGTTGCTACAAATACTTTAGAATACCCATTTCAACCAAATTGGCCACAGAGATGGGAAGTGCATATCAATGGCTACTGATCTACTAGGGACGAGCGAGGGAAATTTTAAATACGGATTAGGTTAGTAAGATAAGGAACTTGATAAGCAACGCTCCACTATGCTGAGACTAAATGCTCTAGTAGTTAAAAAGACAGTAAAGGTATTTTAAGGGAAAGTTACACTGCAAGAGATTGGCATCTACTCCGATTACAAGGGGGAATTACACTGAGATTGTCTACTGTACAGATCACTGCTAGGTGCTGCTGTGTAGAGAGCAGCAGATGTTCTTCCATATCACTGTTGCAGTATTCTTAACCATAGGAATCCCCTGCCAAGGGCAACTCAGTCTGGGCAGTATAACAAAGCCTTTTGGTTGTAAACTGTACGTTGTCACACAATTGCTCCCTGCACATGGTGTAGGGCATAAAGGTGACATCCAGATGTACCATTCTTGGAACTTTTTTGCCACCAGTCCGAATGCAATCTTTGATAGTCTGTCTAAATGTCTGTTTGCTGATCCTGCCTCTTTCAGGTAAGTGCCCCATTGGGGTTTTCAATTTTATTTATCTTATGTTTGCCTTGTTATCTGGTTATTGGGTTTCTTGCCTTCCAGAAAAGGGAAATGCCAGTATGGGAGACTTCCCATAAAGACGGTCATAAGCAGTGTTTGTTCTGTTTAGCCGCGTCACACAACCATACGTCTTACAAGATTTGTCAGTCCTTTGTTCCCAAGACGTTAAGGAGTCTGCTTTGTTTCCTAGTGAGTTTCTCTTGAGAACCAGTGACTTAAATAGTTGGCTAAAGATGCCATGAAAGTATCTTCCCAGCTCCGGGACTAGCTGTCTATGAAGAAAAAGCCAAGAATGTTAGATATGATTCTTCGGCAGTACCGCCTCCGAGAACCAGTGACTTAAATAGTTGGCTAAAGATGCCATGAAAGTATCTTCCCAGCTCCGGGACTAGCTGTCTATGAAGAAAAAGCCAAGAATGTTAGATATGATTCTTCGGCAGTACCGCCTCCACTTCATATCTCTCTCTTGAGGCTGATGAAAGGCTGGAGGAGCGTCTGGTTTCTTTCTTGGATTCCTCTGCCTCAACCGCTTCGGAGGCTGGCATGGACCCAATGCCACACATGTCCATGGACGTTTTGAAGATGTCCACCTTGGATGTACAGGGGGAATCACAACTGGTTATTACTGAAGGGCCTAGGGGTTCTCCTCAAATTTTAGTTAGGGAAGAGGCCCCTAATACTATTATTGAGTGCAGTCAGGGGTCAGAACCTCCAAAATGTAAGGCTGAGATTCCACTCAAAAAGAAGCGAAAAAATAAACATATTTCACCTGCTCCCAGAGATCCTCAGAGTAAATAGCAGAACTTCACTCAAGGCTTGTTTAATGCCCTAATGGCTGTGAAGCCTTCACAGGATGTTTCTGTTCCTGCTCACCCGTGGTATTCTTCCATTCTTAAGTGGCCTAGGGAGCAGGATTCTTCTGAAGAGGAGGATGCTGATTGACAGAGTCCCTAACCTATTCCTCTCAGGTTTCTTCACCACTTGACTGTGGTTCTGAGGAAAAAGTCTATCCATCCTGACTCTTCTTTTGGGAGATTTCATTTGGTGATGCTGTTTCCAGAGTGAGATTTTTCAAATTGGACTGTGCTTAAGTGTCTGATATTCAGAAGAGTTACTATGAGCTTTTGCAAATGGAGTCTCCTAGGTCCTCTGCTGTTCCTCCTGTTCTTGCTGCCTTGCTGGATGTTTTTCCTACTGCTTCTTAGGCTACTGATTCTCAACCCCTTGCTCCCAGAAGTGCTCGAGGACTGCATGTTTCTATACAAGTGTTCCTCTGCTGACCCCTCTGTGGTGTCTCTGGCTTTAGATAAGCCTTCCTTATTGTTGCCTTCCACTAAATTGCTACCATCTGAGAAGGATGGCAGAACCATGGAGAGACTGGGTAAGGAAGTATATACTTTTGCTACCCTAGCTTGTAGAGCTGTTAACTATTAGATGCACATGACTAGGTACATTTTGGCTTTTCTGTCTCAAGCTTGTCAGGATATTTCTGACTTTCCAGATTGTGAGGGAAAGGCCTCTGCCCTTGCCTTGCTTGGGACGTCCTCCCAAGCGGCCCGCCATTCCATTGAATGCAGCTGATGCTTCATTTACAGCTGCTGATTTGGGTCTGTTTTAAGCAGGTATTTCTGGCTCGGACTTCAGCCTTTACCTGAGAATACCAAGGCTAATCTGATGGATGCTCCTCTGGACAGTAAGCATTTGTTTGGTACTTTTGCTGTGGAGTTTAGTCCCTGCAAGAAAAAGGCAAAGCCTTACAGGAATGGAAATATTTTTGTTTCTACTGTACCCACGTTTCAGAGGAATTATCCTAGTAAACCTGCCTTGATCATTCCCCCAAAGGTAGGAAGGGTGGTAGAAGGGCTCCCCTGCTAAGGCTAACCCAAACTCCTACTCAGAAGCCTTTTCCTGACAAATCAGGTGCTGTCTGACTATCCTGTTCAGCTCTTACTCTTACCCTAACCCACAAACACACACTCCTTCTCATTTGCTGCTACTGCATGTACATCTCTTCATGGAAAGCAATGTTTGACATTGCTCCTTTGTAACTCTTGCAGTCAACCACTAATCCATTCTACCATTTTTGACAGCAAAAACAGCTGTCTGTATTCTGTGCATTCAACAGAATACATGTAAACTGTGATAAATACACATACACAGTGAAGAAGATGTTTATACTGGAGCTGCCTCTGGCAAAAGCTTGACATACACATATGTAGGTGAGGACTCTGGTATATGCCAGTTTATCTGCCAAAAGTAAACTAAAATTATTTTGTAAGCTAAACTCTTCCTGTTGTCACCAGGAATGTGAGACCGTGGCCGGTTCATAAACAGAAGATTGGTTCATTAGAGCATTTTGTCCGGGATCTAAGTATTTTCTTGTATGTAAAAAAAATGGACCAATGTGTAATAATGCCACTATTCATGTGGCTGAGAGTTAAATGGATCATTTCTTTAGAATTAACTGCTGAACCTGTGTGTTAGTTTCTGTCATGCTGTATTAAAGCAGCATCATGACTCTAAGGGAGTAGTGTTTAAATTTAGAGTAATGGAGGTCTGGCAGTGAAGTCAATCATCTTAAGACATTACAAGCTGATAACTACATTACATTTTTTTTTAAACTGTTCAAAAGTAGGCTATATAATATAGCAGTACATGTGAAGTAAGTTTAATTTAGTATAATTTGATTACTTTTGTATTAATGTAAATTTGCCTGTGTCACAAGTGAGGTGTTTAAAAAAAAAAAAAGGAATAGTGTGAAACAAAAATATAAGGAGCAAGGTAAAACGTGTATCCACTAGGTATTTGTTTCAAATGGGCTATGAATGTTTAGTGTAAGAGTTTTGTTACCATTAGCAGTGCTTGACGGCACTTGTGCTTTCCGGACAGTGCGAGAGTGTGTGTGTGAGAAACTTGCAGCTAAAACCTATCCCCTGGACATTTGATTGCAGAAGCAAACCTGCACCTTTTGAGACTTGGAAAAATGTTGGTACATATAAATTTGCTGGGGTTCATTTTTTAAAGATACAGCAGGTATTTATTTCCTGATTTATCGTTCTGTTAACGTGGAGAAGACTCTACCTTTTTTTATGCATAACTGGGGACACCAAACGCAGACATGCAGACACACTTGTATGGCTAAGGGAAAATTATACAGGCTTCCTCTGTCATTGTATTCCTGGGGTGAGGGAGGAAACCAGGCCCCCTTGCAAAACCCCCCCCATTTATCGAGGGAAGATGTGTAGACTCCATATAGGAGGCATCCCTGCTGAAAACTGAAACCAAAAACCAAGTGCTGTGAGGAAGCTACCTTAGTCATTCCAGCAGTATACCACCCAGGAGAGAGAAGAAGAAAAAAGGTGTACCCAAAAAATGTTTAAACCAGTTACTTGACAGAAGCATAAGTTAAAACATTTTGCATTTCCGTACCTGCCTGAACATAAGGAACAACATTACACAGCTTGAAGCTTAAGAGAAAATATACCAACCCAGTGACGAGCACAGTAAGAGCTATCAAGGAAGGACAAGGCAGAGAATGCAAAAAGTAGCATTGCTATAATAATCATATGGTTTCTGATCTTGGTGAGGAAATTTATAAGACGTGAGCAACGGCATGAAAGGTATCTTTTAACATATAAGAAATGTTTGTGTTTGCTGGTTAGATTCAGCAATTATAGTACAAAGCTCTTTGCTTTTGTATTTAAAGCGGTCTTGGTAATATTTAACGCAGTTGCCTGTTTTGAAAATGTTTGACTTTTTGTGTTGTATAGTGTGCAAAAAAATAGACAGGGAGTCTCAATCTCTTGTTTCTTGGATGCCATTGGTAGCTCGCAGCCTTAATCCTGTATAGTGCATGTTTGAGCACGTCATGCTACTTAAGTTGATTGGTTTAGACATAGCAAACTGTGGGTATTGTTTGACGATAAATGGTTCATAAACTTATGGATGCTTGTGGTTTTTGCTTTGAAATTTATTGTGGTACCCCCAAGAGACGTTTATTTTTCTTTTTTTGGTCAGAACAACTCAGAGTAAACAGTTTGGAAGGGTTTTGTATACTTGTTTTTATGAAACCATATAGTTTATGTATTTTTTTTTCTACACCTTTTTCCCTTTTCCATTAACCTTTGATAGATTCCTTTCTTTTTCCATCTTGTCAAATCGTTGCTGTAGTGGAGCTACATGCAACACAATACTATATTTTAGGCAGGTAGCATATTTTCTAATCTCTTCCCCTATCAATAAGTGCTGCCCTGTCAGTACAGTGTTGGACAGTTCCTTGGCTATTCTGTGCTGATACCAGCACTTGGTATCTGAGGTGACTGAGGTGCAGCAAGCCAGACTGCCCCCTATCCCCTGCCATGCATCAGTGAGCTGTGTATGTCTGAAATGGTTGCTTCAGCACCTGGGCTGCTAATTAAATCTGGGTTTACTGGGTGAAATTTTGGGGCTCCATTCTCATGTGTTAAGGAGTTGGCAGCTTTTTAGAGATGAACCTGCATTTTATAATTCTTAACATTTTCTGCTCCGTTAGATGCTTTCTGAAGAAATGTCAGCAAATTAACAGTGGTGCATTGACCTCATGTATTTGCAGGCATGTAAAAGTGCAGTTACTAACCTATGAACTTTTATTATGAATGTTAGGACCGTTATAACAGTTTGGAATGCAGAAGGAGACACTGTAGCCCTTTTATTTACATTCATCGTATTATGTTCCATCTCTTCATACCTTTTTCTACCTTTCCCTTGCCATTTTAAATGCACATGTTAATTCACCTTCCACAACTTAGTCTGGTAATTCTTTCCAGAGATGTACACTGTTTAAAACCATGTTTATGCCTGCCACCCATCCTGTTTTTCCTGTTTTAGTGCCACAACCATTTCCCCATAATCATGCTTATATTTTTCTCTTACACTAAAATTAATAGAAATTAAGCTCATTTAATCTTTATTCATTTTCTCCCCCTCCTCTACCTCCACTTACCTGGGTATCTATGGTATCTATATTCTAAACGTTTATTGCAAAAAATTGTAACCTGTTTAGGTCCACACTCGAACAGTCCACCTTGATCACTGCAAAATCTGAGATTGCAGTTTATTGCAGTTTGGATTTCTGACATTTAGCTATATCTTATTTAATTGCACAATATCAACAGATACCATTTTGACCATATGCAAAGAAAGATTGTTCCCTTTTTCTTTAACTATGCTTTCTACTTTTTCTTTCATTATGCTTTCTACTTCAGTGAGAAAAGTGTTTTCCTCAATTGATTACAAAAGTTATATTTAACAGTACTATCAGAACTTCTTCCTTTCCTGCAACTGTGATGGAGTGACTCATTGCTCTCTCTGGGTTCATGTTAGGACATGCTCAGATCTGTGATCAAGCTTTAATGGAATTGCATACAGTGAACTTGCCAATTTTATTATTACATTTCAAAACTATTTCTTGACTGGAAGTGAATGAAGAACAGAGGGTTAAGGTAAATCTGTATCTTGGAAAATGTCTTCATTTCTTTTGCTCTGGTTACTGTAAAATTGCAATTATGCGGGCCCTCAGTAAATTTTATTTTTTAATTCAAGCTGGTTTACCGTGGTAGTGCTCTGATTGCTTCCAGGATGGCTGCACATCGAGTAACCGCTTAACTCGAGCTCTCCCAGTATGGAAACAAACTCAACAGAGAAGGCCAGTAGACTTTTGTGTTTATGGTTAAATTTCAGTAAGTGACTAGTAAGTGTACTGCCTGGATGCCAGGAAAAAAGAAATAGAGAGCACCTGGAAAACCAATCTGCTACAAAAAGCAAGGAAGAAATACTGACTGGGGAAAGTTCTGCAACTGTTCAGCAAAAACAATGCAACCTCCAGACATTAAACACTGATGGAGTATACCAACACAAATAACAAAAGGCTGGAAAAAAAATGGAAGAAGCTTTAAACAGATATTCAGATGAGGTGATAAAACTGCAAAATTCAGAGGCTGAAGTGAAGAAAAAGCTGGCTGAATGAGACTGCTCAGGAAGAGATGTTTCAAAAAATAATAGAATTCGAGGACCGAGCATATGGGGAAAACCTGAGATTATCAGCCGTACCAGGGAATCTGGAAGAAGCAGACTGCATTAATTTTATTAAAGCACAAATAAGCAATTGGAATGATATTCCACAGCAGGCGTTATTAGTTGAAAGGGCACATCACATGTATGCTCCAAACCTGGCTATGAGAAAGCAACCTAAACATTTTAATAGTAAAGATGCAATCCTACAAGCATAAAGAGTTGATTCTGATTAAAACTGTGGTAGAAGGACAAAATACTAAAAATGGAAGACTTTTTTTTTTTTTGCACACCAGGCAGAAGAGGAGTAAATTCATTCCACTATTCAGAGAATATTGAGATGCAAGTGTGATATTCAAACTGCTATACCCAGCGGTCTTTAAGGTATTCTTCCCTGGAGGGACAAACATTTTTTTTGATGAAGTACATGCTGAGGAGGAAATACAAAAGTTTATCCAACAAAAAGTAAGCTGTGAAACAGAAGGATATTTTGCTGTTTGTTCTAATGGTCATAAGGAGCACAGACTGTACCTATGAAACATTCCACTGTTTTCAGCGGAAAATGTTAGAGAAGGAAGGGAACACGAGAGTTGACTAGAATCTGAGAGTATGCTGGACATGAAGCAGAGATAGTATTTGAGAAATGGAGGTGAACTGTAATAAAACCAGTAACTTAATGTGGGATTACACTGCAATAATTCTATTAAATCTGGAAATATTGGACCTTTTCAGAATTTGTTGAATTTTTGGGGGACTCTAAAGTGTATGCCCTACTTCATGTCATTAATGGTCGGAAAAATACTTTGTGGAGGAGAAATGATGGGCAAAAGTTAAGTAAAGCAAATGTTTTTTTTTCATAATAGTACTACTTTTGTGATGTATGGTTTTCTTTACATGCTATAATGTAGTTTTCTCAGTTATTTTTAAGTGTAATAGGGATTGTAAATAAGTGCTGCTGTTTTTTCCCTTCCTTTCCCCCTTCAGTTCTTGTTCAGTTTTAAGCAATGTAGGCATTGCAGTGAAAAAAAAAAGCCTAGTTAAAAGAACATGACAAAAGAAGAACTAATGTGCTGTTTCTCATTCTTGCAAAGGGGAATGACTGGATTGGGGACCTTGGATTGATTTGGTCACAAGTTTTGGGAGAAGGCAAGTAGATGCAAAGGAATATTGAATATCCTAAGGCTTTCTTCTAGCAAATGAATGCACGCTTAGTAGCAGTTCTGTATCTTGCCCTCATGTCTCCATAGAAGCAATCTAAGTGGCTGTCTGGTTCTCATGTCTTCATGGAGACTATCTGATAAAGAGAAATTGGCTACAGTCTGGTGGAGACTGATTTGCTGGGGGAAAATTAAAAAGAAAAGAAAAACTGGCTAGGATTTAATGTTCTCTGAAATCATTCAGGGGTTTTCCCAGCTGGGAGAGGTATAACATAAGACAAAACCAGTTAGCACTTAGTAGAAGCACAGGCTGCGCCATGCGTCTTAGTGGATAACCTTTATTTAAGGTCAACTCTAGTCTGAGTGTGGCTGTCAGTTTGGGACATTTGTTCGTATTAAGAGAGTAAAGCCTCTGAAGATGAATATAGTTTTTCATGTTAGCATTAAAGTACTAGGTTTTAGGGGGTATTGTTTGTTTTAGGGCTTTTTAATAAGAGTCAAATGGATATGACAAGAAACGACTATATAAAAGTTCAACCTGCCAGACAGTATATGCATGTTGCACAAAAGCTGGAACTAAACATTTAAAAAAAGGTGTTGTACATAAAGGTGGGAATAATAACTTTAAAACAGTGATGTTTTCTGTAATGTCTTTAAATGTCAGTGGCCTTGCAGATAAATATAAAAAAGAATAGTGAACAAAATTAAAAGTATAGAGTGCAAATAACTATGTTACAGGAGATGCACTTGGAAAGAAATGAATATGTGAATTTGATAAAGAAAGGTTTTCAGGATGGTTATTCAGTGGAATGTCTAGGACAAAGGAAAAGAAGAGTACTTACTAATTTCAAGAGGAGCTCCAGTATTGATGAGGCTAAAACGATAATGGCAGATTTGTAGTGCTAAGGTGATTACTGGCAAGGGAGGAAGATTACATTGTCATGTATTTATATTCCACCAAAACTGCTATAATGGAACTTAACTAAATTCTGGGAGAAATCAGTTTTCAGCAAGGCCTATTACTTATAGGTGGGGAGTGGGATTTGATTTGCAGCAGTGAAGATATGACGGGGGACAGAAGGGGAAGTATAACAAAGGAGAGTAGATTTTTGAAGAAATGTTATGAAACTATTTGGCATGGAAGATGTGAACTCAGTAATAAGAGTTCTGAGTGAACTTGCATTTTATTCCCCAAAATATAATAATAACTGGAGTAGGCTGAACAGAAATTACATTTCACAGGAACATGTGCTCAGTAACTATTTTCATGCACCAATAACTAAAATTAAGAGCACAGGGTAATGAAATAAAAATGAAACCCTGGTGCTTTTCCCACTTCTTTGAAAAGAGAGGAATTTGTGGAATGGGTAGAAGAGATTATTCAGGAGCTATTCAAGAGGGTAGAAATTACTTTTGAACATATAGCTAGGGAGTGGGATAAAATTAAGCTGGAGTTTAAAAATAGGGTAGAAATAAAGGAAAGGGAACTATGATTAAGAAGCAACAAGAATTATTTAGAGGAACTGGCAAAGTATTGCAGAATAAAGGGAATTTCACAGAACAAGAGGAGGATCAAATGCAGAATGCTAAGCAGAAAATAAGGGATTACATTGATAATATACAAGAGTTTAGAAAGACTGCTGTTGAGCAACATTTTTTGATATTAAAACTAGAGCACAAAAACCTTTAGCACAAAGACTCTGGCAACAGAAAGTAGAAAGGTCCGTCACCAAGCTTAGGGAGCCTATAACAAGGAAGGTAATGAGAGATTCTGTAGAGGTATTGGCAATATTTTGGAAATTTATAGTCTGTATAAAGCAGAGAAATATGGAAATCAAGAAAAGATAAAAATAGAAATGTTAATGGAAAAATTAAATATGCCGAGGTTAGAGGTAGATGAGGCTCGATTACTAATGGTTAGGATAGGAGACGATGGAAAAAAATTATCTGTATAACCAAAAAGTCCACATGAAGAGATGGTATTCTTGTAGAGAATTTGGAAGTTGAGTGAAAAACAAAGATCTAGAATGCTTTGTTTAACAGGATTTTGAGAGGAGAAGCACTAATATCCTAGAAAAAAGTGATTGGATTTTGAGAGGAGAAGCACTAATATCCTAGAAAAAAGTGATTGTTGCAGTAATGCCTAAAGAGGGTAAAGCTCCATTGGATCAAACTTCATATAGGCCCATTTCAAGACTAAACCATAATTATAAAGTGTTCCTGGCTAAAAGAATGGCAAAAGTAATGCCAAACTTGATATGGATCAATATGATTTTGTGGAGGGGAGGCTAACATTTGACAACATAAACAGAACCCTGATGATCTAGAGGGGAAGCAAAATGTAAGAAAATCCCATTGTGTCTTAATGCAGGGAAAGCATTTGACAGAGTAACCTGGGATTTTATGAACAGGACAATGGAAGCATTTGCATTTCATGAAAAAAATGAAGTTGATTAGGAGGATATATGAGGGATCAGTGGTGAAAATTAAAAGTGGGTAGGGTTCTCTTTGATAATTTCTGCTTGAGCAGAGGAATCAGGCAGAACTGTCCTCTTTACCCTTTGTTTGCATTATATTTAGAACCATTGGCAAAGAAAATAAGGGACTCAGAAATTCAGGGATGTAATTAGTATGGTAGTAAAGAAAAGCTGGCTGTATTTGCAGATGATATTTTATACCTGGCAAAACCAGAAAGAGACTTTTTAGTGTTGTGAAACATTTTGAGACTGTGTTCCACTATTTTTGAGAGACGAAATTTATTTTTGGGATCCAAAATTTAATGAAGCTAAAACAAAGGCAATTGCGGTAAATTTATGTATCCACATATGAATTGGTTCAGCAATATCCATATTTTTGGGGACATGACAAAATGAAATATTTAGGAATATGGATTAAAAATGATTTGGGTGTGGCAACTAAGGATATGTGGGAAGAGACTAAACAAAAGGTAATATAAAACCCGAAAAAAATGGAAGCTTTGTTATATGGTTAGTAAGGTACAAGCAGTTAAAATGTTTAGTCCCATTAGTCTTACACAGGTGAGACATATATTTTTATCAACTAATCAACTAGAGGAGAAGTTGTGGATCACAATTAATACAGAGCTAAAGGACTTCATTTGGGAGGGGAAGACAGCAAGAGTCAAGTGGGATAAGCTGATTTCTTCCAGTAGAACAGGGAGGATTGGGTTTTACCTAGTCTGAAGGGGTATTTCAGAGCTACACAGTTAAGGCTCCTATACATAGCATAAGCAGCAAACTATAATTCAGAATGGAAAGGGATGATGAAATGGGGGGAAGCTCAATAAACAAGAAGCCACTGGGATTTTGGATGCAGGCCTTTAAGGAGAATAATCATACATAATATTATAGCTATAAAGTAGCAGAAAGTATCCTAAGAACTAAGAAAACATGGGAATGTAGAAAGGTGAGTCTGCTGATAGGGATGACTGCAAATTAGGGATATAGACAAACAGGCAAGAGGGGGCTGGAATTTATTGGAGAGAGCTGGTAAAGGAACCATGGTATTGGGAGCAGAGATTAGAGATGCTTTCCTATCAGATTAATATCAGAGTATAGGCAAAGAGAATGAAATGGTGGGGTCCTAAACGAAAGGCCAGCACTGGCAGAGTTTCTAGTAGAATCTAGAACAGAAGCTGACATTAAAGTAATGATTATTAGAGCATATAAAATATTGCACGATAACTATAAGAAACAAATTAGAGGAGGTTAGAAAGGATTGGAAAGAGATTGAATAAGCAATTCCCAAAAACAATGAAGATAATATGTACATCTCCCAAATATGCAATAAGATTTAGAATTTTTGCTTGGAAGTGTTTATTTTGGGGTATAAAAATATCTATGTAGACTCCACAGAATTTTTCTTTGGGTTGACAGCAAATGTTGGTGGTGTGACAGGGAAGGAAGAAAGAGGTAATTGAACACATTTTCTGGGAGTGTGGTGAGTTGGCAGACTTTAAGGATTCAGTGTGGGAGAGGTGCTGGGTCGCCAGATTGCTGTGACGAGGGAGATGAGTTTTCTGAGTTCCGATACATAACCTGAATTGACTAGACATGGTAAGGCCTTGCTGTGTCCAGTTATGGTGGCTGCCAAAAAAGCAATTACTAGTTTAGATTTTTATTTACATTTTCTAACTGTACTAGAAGTAGGGAATATAGTAAGAGATAAAACAACTGGAACTGAGATATTTTAGAAAAGGGTAGGAGAAAACTACATAGAAAAAGTGGGAATTATGGGAACAATAGGTACAGGGGAGGAAATGTGGTTTAAAAGAAGGCAAGACTTAAATGAGATATGTAATGTTTGACTGAAAATGACTGTGTAGATTATAAGTGTATAATGTTTGCAACTGGGAACGTGTCACTATGGTTTGGGATTTAAAGTGCTTGCAAGTATGATTGTCGGTGTGGATTGTTTTCATTTATATAAATGTAAAAATGCCCATGTCAAAAAAACAAAAAAGGCAGGAATTGAGTACTTTTAATGTTACTTAGATTTTATATATATATATATATATATATATATATATATATATATATATAATATAAAATATTAAGGAAGGTTAGATAGACTCACAGATTAACTGCGTGATATACTTTTTTGTTTAAAGCACGTTTTGCACCATTTAATTATCTTATGCTTTCTACTACATTATAAATGTGTTTCTGTTGGTCCCTTGATATATTGTCCATGTAAGACTTTACATTCCAATGAAATATTGATCTAATGTTTATTAATTCATGTTTAAAAATCAGATACGTGCATTATGGTTGTGATTTAGGGTGAGTTTAAATACCTGCTTGCTTAACACTGTTGGGATAGGATATTTCTGTGCAGTATTTTCTACGATTTGTGCATTTTAAGTTTTTGCATCTATTTGAGTGTTTTTATATGTGAGCCTCATTGTTACATTCATGGTTTGTCTGTACATGTCATACCCATCTAGTTTAAAGAGCGGATTTTTGCATAATTTATATTAATTTTTATTTATTGTGAAGCATGATGGGTACAGATTAATGTTTTTTATATTTTAGTTCTGATGCCTTATGCTTGAATAACTTTGCAAATTTGTGGCATATATCAAATTCTGATTTTGTTTCTAGTGAGTACATCTGTTTACGTACAAACCTAAGGAAGGTGAAATCAGTTTATAAATGTCTAAGTTATTTAATGTTCTGAGCGACAAGCTCGGTCAGCAAACCTATAATATGATGTGACATGAACAGCTTGTTTTAATGCCCCAGTTGATATGAGCCACAATAATTTGTAAAATATTTATATTTTTTATTATTTGTGTCAGAACCATGTTGTAATGAGACTTTTTTGTGATTCATAGTGGAATGCGTCAAACACACACATAATTAAACCTTTATATTTATTCCAGCATATGTTCAAGATGAGGCTATTATTTTTTGTCTTTAATAATTTGTGCTCTTTTATTCTTTAAATATGAACACAAAATATATTAGGTCGGTGTTCATACCTTTGCTTTTATTGAACAAGATTATTGTAGTGAACGTTTAGTTACTATTAGGATGTTTTCTCCATACCATACAGATCTGTTTGTATAGAGTTGTTAATTTTTTTTATAACAGAAGATATTTGATACGTTTTAAGAGCTCTCTATTAGCTCTATATTTTCACAAGAACATTAGGTACATGCATCTATGTTTGACACAAATGTGTCTACTAGGGGCTGTAAGTTGCTATGTAGTTAATTCAAAGGATGTGATGTCAAATTATGATGCCTTCTCTGATTGGATTCCAGAAGCTTTTTAAATGTTTGCCTTTAGTTAGCTGTATAGTCTGATGAAGGTATTTAGTGAAAGTGCTTACCGTTTGCAATAAATACGTTTTATATAGATTTTTATGCTTGTGATTCTTCGAATATTGTCATATTTGTTGACTGCTGCTGTTTATTTTTTCATAAAAATAAAAAAAACATACAGTAAGCTGGTTGCATAAGTGTGCACATA